>NW_018406325.1:117603-142052 GCF_002113885.1 Mizuhopecten yessoensis
GTTTGAAGTTTTTGACATATTTGACCCCTGTGACCTTGAAAACAGGTCAAGGTCATTTTCGTTCTCAAACTTTGTAGGGCTCCTACCAACGAAGCTTTCAGCCAAATATCATGACTCTAGGCCTGTCCGTTCTTCAGAAGAAGTTGTTTAAAGGAAAAGTTGACGGACGAGGACGGACGGACGGACGGACGGACGGACGGACGGACGGACGACGGACTTCGTGCCAGGTGAGCTAAAAATCAATAAGGAGGAACAAGGCCCTTTAAATTGAATTGGTTTTGTTGAAAGTTTTACTATATAATGTTACTCAACTTGAAAATGGAATTCTTTCTATAATTGATAAAATGAATGGAAACGACATGACATATTAAGCAACACACATTGAATAATTAAGATATACGATACGAACATTTGACTGTGGGAAAAGTTATTGTCCGGAAAAAACATCAATGAAATCATCAAACATTCTAGTCTTGTAGACACGCCTTTCACAACCTGTAATACTACAATAACTTCTGGTGTTATCCGGAGTTGGGGAACAAGTCACACATGGTCCCCATATTTGTAAATGGTGACATTAATCTCCCAAATTACTAGAGAGAAATATCTCATCTTATAATAATAATAACAAGAGGCCCAAGGGCCTTAGCAGTCACCTGAGTTTTATCACAGGTACTGCTATCTTTATTTTATTGTTTAGATGTGATGTGGAAATCAGCATGTAAACTAAATGAAATACAATACTTGTCATGTCATCAAAGGATAAGAATGTTAAAATATTGGTAAAAGTTCCCTTTGGGGCCCCGCCCTAGCCCCTGGGGATGGGGCAGGAATTCCAATTTTACAATGTAATACTGTCATCCACCAAAGACGATTCTGACCAAGTAAGAATAATTTCCTACAGAAAGTTGTCAAAATATACCCAAAAGTGTTATTTCCCTATATAAACTATAGTAAACTTTACCCCCTCCCCAAGGGAGAATGGATAGCTCGGGGGTCCTGAAATTTACAATTTAAATAAAGCCCCTGATGATCTTTCCATCCATGCAGAGGAAATCACTGTAATACCTAGGCCTCCGAGTCTGGAGAAGAATTTTCCCTTTGGGGCCCCGCCTTGGCCGCTAGGGTTGGGGTAGGAATCCCAAGGATGATTCTGACCAAGTTTGAAAAAGTTCCATACACTGGTTCTTGAGAAGAAGTTGAAAATGTAAAATGTTTACGCACGACGGACGACGCACAGAAAGTGATTGGAATAGGTCACTTGAGCAAAGCTCAGGTGACCTAAAAATAGTAGACATTCTTTATTGAGGATAAATACATGTTTAGCCATGGGCTAATCTTCCACATGGTCCTCTTCTTATTAAAATAAATGTGTTAATTATGAATTACATTATAAATATATATACTTACATAAGAAACACACAATAGCATAAAATATATAGTATCATAACTTTCTAAGACACATTCACCTTAAAATTATTATCATGGCTGTCTTATGTTAAAAATATCACAGAATGCACAATTATCATGCAAAGATGTTTCATCAATTAAATGGCACATGCTTAATTTACATATATGCTAACATAGCAAAAACATAAAAATTTACCTTGTTATACGCTAATATAGCACTTTTAAAATGTATGAAAATGTTTCTGTTTAAAATTGTTAAATTTATTGACATTATTTAACTCTTCTGGAAGTCCATTCCAAAGTTGAATACCAGCAATAAAAAATTGTTTGGAATAAAATGTCGTTCTTTTACGGAACACAGATGGCATTATCTGTCATCTATCTGTCTTGGACAAGTACAATTCCAAAAAGTACACTTATACCAGTAAGGATATCTTCATTAGTGATAAGAGTTGTCAAGAAAAAATTGTCTCTTTGTCAATTTCTCAACATAAATTGTTCCTAAGGAGTATCTAACTATATTTTCATGAAGGATTTTGTGACAAGATGCTACATCGCTAAGTTGTCCTCTGAACAAAAGACTCGTTAATTTCAGGTAATTTTATGTCAAACAAACTCATTAACTCACAATTAGGGTTTAGGAAAAATCACAGAAACACTGATAGATAGTAAATAGTAATACTTGTAATGAAAACCTTAAAACAAAATATTCGCTTGCTTTATATAATTTAACAAAGAATCCTCCACTGTTTGGAGACACTGGATGTTATACAAGCTAACCCAATTTGGTAATGGGAGGCATTGTCATAAGGACCATGTACAAAACACTTTATATTGACAGTAAATTGATTTGATAACTTGATATTCTAAGGGGATTGAAACAAGGAGACAGTTTAATCCCCTCTTTGCAGGAAAACCTGTTGAAATCTTGTTGAAGACTCTTTCCATCTTGTGAGTGATGCTTAACGATGTTTTATGTTAGTTAACAATTCACGCCTCCGTTCTCAGATCAATGAAGGACTATATTCTTCATTTAATAATATCTTATTAAAAACTCATACTTAGAAAAATATATACTCATACTGTAATGAATTGAAATAACAACAAATAAAAACAATGGTCTTTTAGGCAAACAACATGCTTTACAATAAATACCATTTTAAAATTGGCAATCATATGCCATAAATAGTAAAGAAATAATACTTGTTCTTGGTACAGCCAATTTATTATTTAAACAAGAATTCCACGAGAGTGGATGTGTCGCCTGCTCAGCGCTTTTAGTAAGAAAAGTGTTTTGGCTTGAGTTATCGCGTAAACAGATATGCCAAAACACAGAAAGTTAAAACTCAATAGAAAAACGCGTAGTAGATATTGAAAATAATTGCTTCTAGCATTACTGTACAAAATTTGAAAGGAATTCATTTAAAAATAAAAAAAGTTTTTGCATTTAATACACAATGCCCTTATTTGGCAATAAAAGGGGCATAACTCCACTAAAAATGAACGTAAACTTCTGAAATGGGAACTTGTCCGAATTATATTGGTATGCAATATGTGTACCAAGTTTGAGTTCAATCAACCCAAGGGAACTCAAGTTATCACACTGAAACCTTGTTTAGGACGCCGCAACCGCCGCCGCCGCCGCCAAAGTAATACCTATATGCATATATGTCGCCTCGTGTTGCAGGCGACACAAAAATGAATAAGTTTTTAACATACATGTAGTTGAATCAACTTCTGATTTATTTACTACGATAAGATTAATAAAAACAAGAGGCCCATGGGCCTTAACAGTCGAAATATGTACCAATTTGAGTAAAAATAGTTAAGTATAATGTTAACTTTGTCAGGACCATGAGCTGATCATTCCTAGACCGATTTTCAGTGAGATCGGCCTATTAGAACTTGTTTTTAAGTTTGAAATAGGTATTTACAAAATAGCGGCCATGGCAGCCAAATTGTATTTCTGATTGACCCAAATAATAACAACACTTTGTCAGGACCATGAGTCGATCATTCCTACCAACTTTCAGTTCAATCGCCCCAGCAGAACTTGACTTTAAGTTTGAAATAGGTATTTTCAAAATGGATATTGGATTTCTGATCGCCCCGAAAAATAGCAACACTTTGTCAGGACCATTAGTCGATCTTTCTTACAAAGTTTCAGTTCAATCGGCCTAGCAGAACTTGACTTTAAGTTTGAAATAGTTTTTTAAAATGGCGGCCGTGGCGGCCATATTGGATTTCTGATTGACCTGAAAAATAACAACACTTTGTGAGGACCATGAGTCGATCATTCCTACAAACTTTCGGTTCAATCGGCCGAGCAGAACTTGACTTTAAGTTTGAAATAGTTTTTCAAAATGGCGGCTGTGGCGGCCCTATTGGATTTCTGATTGACCCGAAAAATAACAACACTTTGTCAGGACCATGAGGCGATCATTCCTACCAACTTTCAGTTCAGTCTGCCCAGCAGAACTTGATTTTAAGTTTGAAATAGATTTTTCAAAATGGCGGCCGTGGTGGCCATATTGGATTTCTGAACGACCCGAAAAATATTAACACTTTGTCAGGACCATGAGTCGATCATTCCTACCAACTTTCAGTTCAATCTGCCCAGCAGAACTTTACTTTAAGTTTGAAATAGTTTTTCAAAATGGCGGCCATGGTGGCCATATTGGATTTCTGATTGACCTGAAAAATAACAACACTTTGTCAGGACCATTAGTCGATCATTCCTACCAACTTTCAGTTCAATCTGCCCAGCAGAACTTTACTTTAAGTTTGAAATAGTTTTTCAAAATGGCGGCCGTGGCGGCCATGTTGGATTTCTGATTGACCTGAAAAATAACAACACTTTGTGAGGACCATGAGTAGATCATTCCTACAAACTTTCGGTTCAATCGGCCCAGCAGAACTTGACTTTAAGTTTGAAATAGTTTTTCAAAATGGCGGCTGTGGCGGCCATATTGGATTTCTGATTGACCCGAAAAATAACAACACTTTGTCAGGACCATGAGGCGATCATTCCTACCAGCTTTCAGTTCAATTGGCCCAGCAGAACTTGACTTTAAGTTTGAAATGTAAAATGTTAACGGACGACGACGGATGAAATTGGATAGCAATAGGTCACTTGAGCTAAAGCTCAAGTGACCTAAAAATAGAAACGAAATAAAAGAAAAAAATGTCTCCATTATGAACTCATTTTTTAATAATAAAATTTACAAACTATTTAATTTTTGTCCGTGCCCATCAATGACGATTGCGGAGACTGGTATATTCACCCCCTACCCTGTTACACACATATATATACATAATTGTTTTTTAAATAGCACTTAACAATATTGTCATTGGAATGTTACAGATCTATCGGAATGATCCCTAGTCAGTCGATAGGGATGTGATTGTTTAATATGTACAGATTAATTAACTAAATCTACCGATTCTGCTGCTGTTATTTTGATAACTGTAGCCCTGTACTGTACTGTAGGTTTATAAAGTAGGTATATAAACACCACTAACATCACAACCAATTCTACTGATACACCGTTATACCATTGAATCCGTGTTCTTACAATGAATCTGTGCCATTTTCTGTTACAATCAACTTAGGAATGTTTTCTAAAGATTTCTCGCTATACAATTAAAATAATAGGCAAATATAACAATTTGCCCTGATGACTTTAATGTTGTACATAGCTATTTGTCACAAGATCTCAAAACCCACGTGACATTGTGAGCCAACAGATTGTCCACACACTAGTTTTATCATTTGTTAATATTCTTCTGTAACTCCGACACTTTTAATTGTTTAAGGAAGTCGGCGACGACGCTTATATAACGCACAAGATGGGGAGAACCAATGGGTTCACATCTTTTTGTTCTTCTCTCTTTCTCTCTGGCTCTCCAACATGTGTAACGAGTGTTACGGATGATGATTTGATAGCTAATAAGGTGAACATGTTTCCTGTACACTATGTTTAGTCAGTGTTTATAACGGACTTTCCATTCCCTCCTGGATTGGAAATTCCTTGAAAATCTCCTTAAACAGTTCGGGGTTATCTTTGACCAGCTGCCACCACTGGACCCTAGACAAGGCCCCAGGGCGGTGGTCGTCAACTTCTCCCTGGAGGCGTGCGAGGATAAACAGCCTGTAGTTACGGGTAAAGGGGAGGTAACCCACTGCATGTATGTTGTCATCTGTAAAACAAAACCAATGATAATAAAATAAACTGTATGCTATTCCATTAGTAATTATATACCGATATTCATATGTATCTAAATGTCACCGTAACTTAAAGGCAGATATTGTAAATATAGTTTTAATTTCATGCATACGTATTGAATTCTTTCAAATCTACTACGGTTGAGTATATCAGTACCATCATCATATGTTAGGGGAGGTAACTCGTAAACTTACGACTTGCACTCAATAACGACACTAGCTGCGATTACGTAGCTTCTGACGACGAGATATTCTTTTATGGGTATATATCGACACGTGCTGGTCGGCAACTATTTCCGCTGCGGCATTCATCTGTAAAGAATTTACCTTGTTCGTCACCGGAAATAAATACAAAAAATATTTGCACATATGCTGCTCTGATGCATCAGAAATTCCCTTAACATTTCAGTACTGATCCACTGCTCCCTCCTAAATATTAAAGCTAAAGTAACGCTATATTACTTGTCTCTTTAATGGGCATTTTACTAAATCGCAGAATGGAAACGTAATATGGAACAGAACGGGCATCTGAAAAGTTACCAATGTTTAGAGATTTACACTAGAGCCCACACTTTCCTTAAACAAGAGGCCCAATGGGCCTGCATCGCTCACCTGGTATTAATCTCACACTTGTAATCTTAAAAGTGGACTAAAATACAGCTACAGGCAAAATATCAGTGTTTCATTAATAAGAACCTATTAAAAGATTTAAACATATGACACCTGTGACCTTGAATGTCGAACAAGGACATTATAACATTAGGTTGAACAGAGTTTATAGTCTTCCAACCCAGCATACTTCTGGAAAAATATCATTTCCCTGTACCTTTTGGTTATACAGAACAAATCATTTAAAGATTTAAACATATATTGACCAGCTGTGACCTTGAATATGGGAGAAGGTCATTCACTTGGTAGTCCTTCATCCCAGTATGTTAATGGCCAAATATCATCACCCTTGGCCTTTAAAATTTGCTCATTAAGAAGAAGTAATTCAATGGTTTTAAACATATTTGACCCCTGAGACCTTGAAATATATATGTCAAGGTCATTCATTTGAACTTGGTAGTCCTTCATCCCAGCATGTTACTGGCATTATCCTAGGCCTCTTGGTTATTCAGAAGAAGTTGTTTAAAGGTTTAGAACATATTTGACCCTGTGACCTTGAAAAACGATGAAGGTCATTCATTTGAACAAACTTTATAGCCCTTCATCCCAGCATGCTACTAGCCAAATACCATCACCCTAGGCCTATTTGTTATTCAGAAGAAGTTGTTTAAATGTTTAAAACATATTTGCCCTCTGTGACCTTGAATATAAGTCAAGGTCATTTAATTGAACAAACTTGGTAGCCCTTCATCCCAGCATATTATTGCCCAAATATCATCACCCTAGGCTTCTCTCGGTTATTCAGAAAAAGTTGTTTAAATGTTTTAAACATATTTGACCCCTGTGACATTGAAAGTTGGTCAAGGTCATTTATTTGAACAAACTTGGTAGCCCTTCATCCCAGCATGTTACTGGCCAACTATTGTCAACCTAGGCCTCTTGGTTTTTCAGAAGAAGTTGTTTAAAAGATTTTAACAAATTTGACCCCTGTGACCTCGAGTATAAGGCAAGATCATTTATTTGAACAAACTTGGTAGCCCTTCATCCAAGCATGTTACTGGCCAAATATTGATCATCATCCTAGGCCTCTTGGTCATAAGCTCACCTGGCCCAAAAGGCCAGGTAAGCTAAAAAGGTGGCGATTTTCAGATAGTTTAGATTCTTTCAGAAATGATCATCTTGGAGAAAAGAATTTCATATAATTCATGAGGCTATCGAAATTACGAGTTACCTCCCCGTTGACCAATCTGCACGTGTACATTTTTCATCATTATGAGAACAAATTATTATTTTTTATCATAAATTTACTGAAATAACCCACTGGTATATCTGTCTGTCTATAAAATGCAACTATAAAAGTTTTTGTTTTATACATATTTAAGCCTCAGGTCTGACACCGGTGTAAGATTTTCACAAGCTCGGTTAACGTTGATACTTATTTTATACATGTACATAGACTTTTCACATTATGACTGGACTGCCAGATACATGTACAAAACAGACTGAGGCACATCTTTAATTTACATTGTATGCTTGTAGAATATTAAACAAAATAAGAACAAACCAAACTAATTTTTAAACCATACTTCAGCTGCAACAAAAATAACAATGATATCATCTATTAGTAAGTGGCAAGATATAATACACAGGGCTTCCAAGTTCGAGATCACATTAATTAGGTGATACCTCCCTTTTAACTATATATCCATTTCAAGCAATGTCGTAGGTACAGAGTTATTTCAGGCTTGTAACCAAATCTAGGAAGACTGTCAACACAACATTGTAGTTATATAACAACCCCTGATCATAGTGTTACTTGTCTTAAAGGACCAACTTATATTACTGAACACAACATTGTAGTTATATAACAACCACTGATCATAATGTTACTTGTCTAAAAGGACCACCTAATATTACTGAACACAACATTGTAGTTATATATAACAACCCCTGAGTATAGTGTTACTTGTCTAAAAGGACCACCTTATATTACTCAACACAACATTGTAGTTATATGACAAACCCTGATCATAGTGTTACTTGTCTAAAAGGTCCACCTTATATTACTGAACACAATATTGTAGTTATATAACAACCCCTGATCATAGTGTTACTTGTCTAAAAGGACCACCTAATATTACTGAACACAACATTGTAGTTAAATAACAACCCCTGATCATAGTGTTACTTGTCTAAAAGGTCCAACTTATATTACTGAACACAACATTGTAGTTATATAACCACCCCTGATCATAGTGTTACTTGTCTAAAAGGTCCACATCATATTACTGAACACAACATTGTAGTTATATAACCACCCCTGATCATAGTGTTACTTGTCTAAAAGGTCCACCTTAGATTACTGAACACAACATTGTAGTTTTATAACAACCCCTGATCATAGTGTTACTTTTCTAAAAGGACCAACTTATATTATCGAACACAACATTGTAGTTATATAACAACCCCTTATCATAGTGTTACTTGTCTAAAAGGTCCAACTTATAGTACTGAACACAACATTGTAGTTATATAACAACTCATAGTGTTACTTGTCTAAAAGGTCCACCTTATACTACTGAACACAATATTGTAGTTATATAACAACCCCTGATCATAGTGTTACTCTTTTCTCTATTGTAACCTGTCTTTACCGACAAACTAATTGTTCGTAATATAGTGATCATTGTAACAAAATAGGGATCATAGTGTTACTTGTCTAAAAGGACCCCCTTATATTACTGAACACATCATTGTAGTTATATAACAACCCCTGATCATAGTGTTACTCTTTACCCCTGATCATAGTGTTACTTGTCTAAAAGGTCCACCGTATATTACTGAACACAACATTGTAGTTTTATAACAACCCCTGATCATAGTGTTACTTTTCTAAAAGGACCAACTTATATTATCGAACACAACATTGTAGTTATATAACAACCCCTGAGTATAGTGTTACTTGTCTAAAAGGTCCACCTTATACTACTGAACACAATATTGTAGTTATATAACAACCCCTGATCATAGTGTTACTCTTTTCTCTATTGTAACCTGTCTTTACCGACAAACTAATTGTTCGTAATATAGTGATCATTGTAACAAAATAGGGATCATAGTGTTACTTGTCTAAAAGGACCCCCTTATATTACTGAACACATCATTGTAGTTATATAACAACCCCTGATCATAGTGTTACTCTTTACCCCTGATCATAGTGTTACTTGTCTAAAAGGTCCACATCATCTTACTGAACACAACATTGTAGTTATATAACAACCCCTGAGTATAGTGTTACTTGTCTAAATGGTCCACCTTATATTACTGAACACAACATTGTTATATTACTGAACACAACATTGTAGTTATATAACCACCCCTGATCATAGTGTTACTTGTCTAAAAGGTCCACATCATATTACTGAACACAACATTGTAGTTATATAACCACCCCTGATCATAGTGTTACTTGTCTAAAAGGTCCAACTTATATTACTCAACACAACATTGTAGTTATATAACAACCCCTGAGTATAGTGTTACTTGTCTAAATGGTCCACCTTATATTACTGAACACAACATTGTTATATTACTGAACACAACATTGTAGTTATATAACAACCCCTGATCATAATGTTACTTGTCTAAAAGGTCCAACTTATATTACTCAACACAACATTGTAGTTATATAACAACCCCTGATCATAGTGTTACTTTTCTAAAAGGACCAACTTATATTACTCAACACAACATTGTAGTTATATAACAACAATGTTGTGTTGTATTACTGAACACAACATTGTAGTTATATAGCAACCCCTGATCATAGTGTTACTTGTCTAAAAGGTCCACCTTATATTACTGAACACAACATTGTAGTTATATGACAACCTTAAATTACTGTAAGATAACTAGTTTGAACAAATGAAACTTCAATATCCATCTTCCTTATCCTTACATTACGATTGTATGTCAACTCTTATAGCATTACCTGTCTATACCGACCAACTGACATCCTCGATTCTTTAGGGGTGACGCTCACTGACAAGGGTAAGTAACGAGCATAAGTTATCGTAACCACTGTAGTATCGAGGATTACCAACGTACTGATTGTCATCAATATTTGACAACCTTATATTACTGAACACAACATTGTAGTTATATAACAACCCCTGATCATAGTGTTACTCTTTTCTCTATTGTAACCTGTCTTTACCGACAAACTAATTGTTCGTAATATAGTGATCATTGTAACAAAATAGGCCGAGTCAGGATTGGAGGTTCGGTAATGGAGCCTCAGGAGAGAGGCCAGGGAAAGGCCTTGGCCGGAGGAGCCAGAAATGGCTCGACGGGTAGAGCACTTGGTGTGCTTTAGAACAAATGGCCCAATGGCCTGTATCGTTCACCTGGTATACATCTCACTATTGTAGCCTTAAAAGTGATCTTAAATAAATCTAAAGGCAAAATATCAGTATTTTTTTATTACAAGAGGCCCATGGGCCTTAATGGTCACCTGATATATTTATACAGAGAGTTGATTTTGTTTTTAACATGAACAGAAATATTATTCAAAGTGACAAAAAACAATAAAACCACCTTATTCAATATCTAGCATACAGATTTAAAACTAAAAAGTATTTGAAACTAGCACCTCTGATTCTAAACAAGGAAAATGAAGAAATTTTAGCACACTGACTCCTTTGGGCCCCACCCTACAGCCCTTGGGGGGTATACGTAGGGCTGGCTCAAAATTTTCAAAGTATCAAACTGTCAACTCAAGGTTATAATTCCAATCAAGTTATTAACATGTATTATTCAAAGTATCATTTGCCATTATAAACCATAATAAATTTTGTCCCCCCCCCCTCCTTCCCCAGGGGGTAAACGTGAGACCCTAGGGTCATAAACCTTAAGACCCTTCCATCTATGAAGAGTATTTGATTCTACCATATCTGGGTCTTGAGAAGAAGATTTTTGAAATTTCAGTAAATTCGACCCTTTTTGGCCCCACCCATCAGCCCCTGGGGGTCAGTCAGGGCTGATATGTGCTTATTATCAAACTGCTACCTAATACTGATAATGCTAACCCAAATTGAATTACTTCCAATGGAAATTAAACAAATGTTGGTCCAAAATGTGATTTCCCTATATAAACTATAGTAAAGTTTACCCCCTCCCCAGGGGGAAACGTGAGACCCCAGGGTCAAGAAATTCACAATTTCGGTAAAGCACCTTAAGACCCTTCCATCTATGAAGAGTATTTGATTCTACCATATCTGGGTCTTGAGAAGAAGATTTTTGAAATTTCAGTCAATTCAACCCTTTTTGGCCCCACCCATCAGCCCCTGGGGGTCAGTCAGGGCTCATAGGTGCATACTATCAAACTGCTACCTAATACTGATAATGCTAACCCAAATTGAATTACTTCCAATGGAAATTAAACAAATGTTGGTCCAAAATGTGATTTCCCTATATAAACTATAGTAAAGTTTACCCCCTCCCCAGGGGGAAACGTGAGACCCCAGGGTCAAGAAATTCACAATTTCGGTAAAGCACCTTAAGACCCTTCCATCTATGAAGAGTATTTGATTCTACCATATCTGGGTCTTGAGAAGAAGATTTTTGAAATTTCAGTCAATTCAACCCTTTTTGGCCCCACCCATCAGCCCCTGGGGGTCAGTCAGGGCTCATAGGTGCATACTATCAAACTGCTACCTAATACTGATAATGCTAACCCAAATTGAATTACTTCCAATGGAAATTAAACAAATGTTGGTCCAAAATGTGATTTCCCTATATAAACTATAGTAAAGTTTACCCCCTCCCCAGGGGGAAACGTGAGACCCCAGGGTCAAGAAATTCACAATTTCGGTAAAGCACCTTAAGACCCTTCCATCTATGAAGAGTATTTGATTCTACCATATCTGGGTCTTGAGAAGAAGATTTTTGAAATTTCAGTCAATTCAACCCTTTTTGGCCCCACCCATCAGCCCCTGGGGGTCAGTCAGGGCTCATAGGTGCATACTATCAAACTGCTACCTAATACTGATAATGCTAACCCAAATTGAATTACTTCCAATGGAAATTAAACAAATGTTGGTCCAAAATGTGATTTCCCTATATAAACTATAGTAAAGTTTACCCCCTCCCCAGGGGGAAACGTGAGACCCCAGGGTCAAGAAATTCACAATTTCGGTAAAGCACCTTAAGACCCTTCCATCTATGAAGAGTATTTGATTCTACCATATCTGGGTCTTGAGAAGAAGATTTTTGAAATTTCAGTCAATTCAACCCTTTTTGGCCCCACCCATCAGCCCCTGGGGGTCAGTCAGGGCTCATAGGTGCATACTATCAAACTGCTACCTAATACTGATAATGCTAACCCAAATTGAATTACTTCCAATGGAAATTAAACAAATGTTGGTCCAAAATGTGATTTCCCTATATAAACTATAGTAAAGTTTACCCCCTCCCCAGGGGGAAACGTGAGACCCCAGGGTCAAGAAATTCACAATTTCGGTAAAGCACCTTAAGACCCTTCCATCTATGAAGAGTATTTGATTCTACCATATCTGGGTCTTGAGAAGAAGATTTTTGAAATTTCAGTCAATTCAACCCTTTTTGGCCCCACCCATCAGCCCCTGGGGGTCAGTCAGGGCTCATAGGTGCATACTATCAAACTGCTACCTAATACTGATAATGCTAACCCAAATTGAATTACTTCCAATGGAAATTAAACAAATGTTGGTCCAAAATGTGATTTCCCTATATAAACTATAGTAAAGTTTACCCCCTCCCCAGGGGGAAACGTGAGACCCCAGGGTCAAGAAATTCACAATTTCGGTAAAGCACCTTAAGACCCTTCCATCTATGAAGAGTATTTGATTCTACCATATCTGGGTCTTGAGAAGAAGATTTTTGAAATTTCAGTCAATTCAACCCTTTTTGGCCCCACCCATCAGCCCCTGGGGGTCAGTCAGGGCTCATAGGTGCATACTATCAAACTGCTACCTAATACTGATAATGCTAACCCAAATTGAATTACTTCCAATGGAAATTAAACAAATGTTGGTCCAAAATGTGATTTCCCTATATAAACTATAGTAAAGTTTACCCCCTCCCCAGGGGGAAACGTGAGACCCCAGGGTCAAGAAATTCACAATTTCGGTAAAGCACCTTAAGACCCTTCCATCTATGAAGAGTATTTGATTCTACCATATCTGGGTCTTGAGAAGAAGATTTTTGAAATTTCAGTCAATTCAACCCTTTTTGGCCCCACCCATCAGCCCCTGGGGGTCAGTCAGGGCTCATAGGTGCATACTATCAAACTGCTACCTAATACTGATAATGCTAACCCAAATTGAATTACTTCCAATGGAAATTAAACAAATGTTGGTCCAAAATGTGATTTCCCTATATAAACTATAGTAAAGTTTACCCCCTCCCCAGGGGGAAACGTGAGACCCCAGGGTCAAGAAATTCACAATTTTGGTAAAGCACCTTAAGACCCTTCCATCTATGAAGAGTATTTGATTCTACCATATCTGGGTCTTGAGAAGAAGATTTTTGAAATTTTAGTCAATTTGATCCTTTTTGGCCCCGCCCCTCAGGCCCCCGGGGGCTTGGGACTAAACCGGCACCTGTTTTTGTTGACCTTTGTCCATGGAAGGTTCCTGCAAAATTTCATTGAAATTGGTTTAGTGGTTTTGGAGAAGAAGTCGAAAATGTAAATTGTTTACGGACGGACGACGACGGACAAAAGGCGATCGCAATAGGTCACTTGAGACTTTGTCTCAGGTGACCTTAAAAGTCATTCAAAAGAACCTGTTAAAAGATTTAACAACATTTCACTCCTGTGACCTTATATTGAACAAATTTTATAGTCCTTCATCTCAGGATGCAACTTGCAAATATCACCACTCTATCCTTTTGTTTATTGAATTTAGGTCATTTAAATGTTTAAACATATTTGACTAAGTGTGACCTTGAAAGTGGGTCAAGGTCAATCAAATGAAAAAGCATCATAGCTCTTCATCCCATCATGCTACTGGCTAAATATCAATATTCTGGGCCTCATGGTTATTCTTCAGAAGTGGTTTAAAGATATTGAACAAATTTGACCCCTGTGACCTTGAATATAATCAAGGTCATTCACTTGAATAAACCTGGTAGCCTTTAATCTCAGCATGCTACTGACCAGATATCAACATTCTAGGCCTTATGGTTATTAAGAAGAAGTTGTTTATAGTTTTTATCATATTTGACCCATGACTTTGAATATATAATTCACAGTCATTCATTTGAACAAACTTAGCCCTTCATCCCATCATAATACAGGCCAAATATCATCATCCTGCGACTTTTGGTTATTCAGAAGAAGTTGTTTGAAGATTTTTAACAAATTTAATCCTTGTGACCTTGAAAATAATTCTAGGTCATTCATTTGAACAAACTTGGTAGCCCTTTTTCCTAGCATGCTACTGGCCAAATATCAACATTCTGGGCCTTTTAGTTATTCAGAAGAAGTTGTTTAAAGGTTGTTTTTCTGTTTTAGACAATTGACCCCTGTGACCTTGAATATAAGGCAAGGTCTTTCATTTGAACAAACTTGATAGCCCTTTACTCCAACATGACACTGGTTGAATATCAACACTCTGGGCATTTTGTTTATTTAGAAGTTGTATAAAGGTTTGGCGGATTGGTTGAGTGGTTAACACTTCGGCCTTCCATGCAGGCGGCCGCGGTTCGATCCTCGAAGTCGTCGCACGCATGGAATATTAGAAAAAGTGTTTTTCTACTGCCCACACAACTCCAACAACCCAGGTGGAGTATAAAATGGTCTGGGGTGGCTGTTGCGGTATCTGTGATGTAGCATTCAAGTTAGGTGGCACTATAAATGATACCGTTCAAAGCACGGTCCCACTACAAACAGAACACAATACATCTCCAGCACACACGCAGGCATACACACATAGGGAGATATTAGCCAGGTGGCATAGGACTAGTAGTTAGCGACTGCGAATTCCTCAAAAATTGTATATCCTATTTATATTAATTGTATATCTATGTACTGTAAACTGTACTATGCGCTTTAGAGTGGCTTATGTTAGCTAGATAGGGCGCTATATCAAATGTTGTATATATATTATATTATTATTAACATATTTGACCCATTTGACCTTGAACATGGGTAAAGGTCATTCATTAGAACAAACTTGATAGCCCTTATCCCAGTTTGCTTCTGGCCAAATATCATTACCCTTAAGGCCTTTTGGTTATTTAAAAGAAGAAGTTGTTTAAAGTAAAATACAGTAGATTCCTCTTAATATCACTTCCCATTTGTCAGAGAAAAACATGATATTAACCGAAATATGACATAAACAGAATACATATTTTTTGATGTTTTTCAACCCTCAAAACCGGAAGTGAACTTAGTCAAATGCCTTAGTGATGTGGCTCTATGAAGAAGATTGATATTTTGTAACTAACCTTGTTCTATACCCTAGTTGAAATATAGATATAAGTATAGAAATAAATTTATTATTTGTATTTCATTTCAGTACGCAGTTACATTTCATATTGTTAAGTAGCAAAATGACGATCAGTACGATTGTAATTATGATTGTTTACTGCAGTAGTGATGTAGGCATACAAGTGTTTGGCTGGTATTCTGCATCAAATTCAATTGTAAACATGAGACTTGGTAAATATTTACCTATATCTTGATATATATACTGTTCTTTCTCTAGTAACATCTTTTTATGGGTTAATTTCCTTAGATATTTGCTGCAAGTGTGTAATCGAAGATAGTTACACATGTTATAATTAGTTGAAAGAATACATCACACTTGGCATTAGAAAAGTTTACAGATGTTAGACTGCCCTAGCTCCCCAACCACAGGTGAATATCATGTTAACAAGTATGTAAGTCAACCTATTGTTTAACAGTCAGCCAGGTGTAACCTATTGTTTGACAGTCAGCCAGGTGTAAAAAATACCCTGTTAGGTCAAGGCATTGTTTACATAATGCGTCCAGGGTGTGAAAGAAGGTCCCCAGGGCATTTATCATAAATCATTACCACCATTTACCTGTATTTTTCTTGTGGCAGTGGCCAAAATAAAGTGATATTAAGAGAAATCAACATAAAATCAGGTGATAATAAAAGAATTGAATTGCATAGATTATATAGCAGGAAAAACGGTGCATCCAAAAAACATGATAATAACCGAAAAGTGACATTAACAAACGTGATATTAGGTGAAATGTACTGTATTGCCCCTTTGGGTATAGAACAAGTTATTATAGCTATAACTATGTGTTTGATGTTGAAACTGTATAGAATCTGTGCCCATGCAGATTTGCTGTTGCGTTCAAGAACTATGTTTAAAAAGACATTTGCTAAATTGTAAGATATCTTGCAGAGAGAGAAATCTGCAATGGTAACGAGAGGCACAAGAGTGGCGCGAGAGGCGAGAGATGCGAGAGAGGCAGTAGAGACGCGAAAGTGGCGTGGGGCGATGGTGGTGAGATGCCAGAGTGGCGCAAGAGGCAATGGTGGCGAGAGACATGAGAGTGGTGTGAGAGGCAAAGACGACAGAGACGTGAGGCGATGGTGGTGCGAGACCAGAGTGACATGAGAGTGGCACAATGGCGAGTGACGCTAGTGGCGTAAGAGGCGAGTGACGCGAGAGTGGGGTGAGAGGCGAGTGACGCGAGAGTGGGGCGAGAGGCGAGAGGGGATGATGGCAAAAGCACAAGAATGGCGCGAGAGACACAAGATTGGCGATGGTGGCGAGATGCGAGAGTGGCGAATGAGGCGATGGTGGCGAGAGACGCAAAAGAGTGATAGAATCTTCCCCTACCTTGAGGTTGTGACAGTGAAATTCCTACCCAAGCGGTGATGTTTTTTTATTGTCTAACCCGAGGCTCTGCCGAGGGATGGACAACCAAAAATATCAACCGAGGGTTTGAGATTTCTCTGTTACACCCTCAAGGTAGGGGATGATTATTTTTCTCCCAGCCTATTATTTCAGTCACAACTCCAACGACAGTAGTCTGCCATGTTTGTAAACAAAAACACATGTGGGATATGCATATCGTCTGACATTCACTTTTGATGACGTCACAATTACCGGTGACATATTTTAATGACCTCACAATTGAACACGTGCTAATCGGCAAGAGGCTATCTCCACCTAGGGGGTGACTAATAGAATCTATCACCCCCTTGGGGGTGAGATTCCCCTATCTCACCCACAAGGGGGTGAATGATTCTTTTTCTCTTACCCTGTTCACCCTTTGTGTATCATACACAAAATGTATTGTAAGGTCACAGGCTAAATTCAGGGTTGACGTGACGATGGATTGTTGACGTGATGTCATTGTATTGTTGAAGTGACGTCATACCATTGTTATGAAGAGGGGAATCCCCCCGTCTCAACCCTAGGGTGAGACAAGGAAATCTCACACCGGTAAAAAAGCAGATACACCTGTCCAGGGTAAGAGAATAATAGAATCTCTCACCCCCTTGGGGGTGAGATAGGGGAATCTCAACCGGAGGGGGAAGATTCTTAAGTTGCAAAACACAAGGCTTTGTCGAGTGTTTGGCAACTTAGGAATCTTTCCCCGAGGGTTGAGATTCCCCCATCTCACCCACAAGGGGTTGAAGGATTCATTTTCTCTTACCCTGTTCTCCCATTGTGCATCATATACACAATGTAATGATAACGTTACATACTAAATTCAGGGTTGACGTGACATTGATGGATTGTTGAAGTGACGTCATTGTATTGTTGAAGTGAGTTCATACCATTGGTTATGAGTAAGGGATTCCCCCCTGTCTCAACCCTAGGGTGAGACAAGGAAATTTCACACCGGTTAAAGTGTGGATACACCTGTCCAGAGTAAGAGAATAATAGAATCTTTCCCCGAGGGTTGAGATTCCTCTATCTTACCCACAAATGTGTGAATGATTCTTGTTCTCTTACCCTGTTCACCCATTGTGTATCATACACAAAATGTAATGTAACGTCACAGGCTAAATTCAGGGTTGACATGATGTTGATGGATTGTTGACGTGACGTCATTGTATTGTTGAAGTGACGTCATGCCATTGTTATGAATAGGGGAATCCCCCCGTCTCAACCCTAGGGTGAGACAAGGAAATCTCACACCGTTAAAAGTGCAGATACACCTGTCCAGGGTAAGAGAAAAGCTGATCTTTCCTGGCTTAAACGGGAGACACACCTGTGAAGGGTGGGAGAAAGATTGATCCTAACATTGTAATCATGCGACAGCTAGCCCTTTAATGTAAAAATGTGGTATTTTACTGGATAAATTGTTTGTCATGAAGCATGATATTTTATAATTCCTGTAGGAACTCTATCTAAATCAGAGATTTATAGCGATAGATCTATCGTTATAAATCTCTGATTTAGATGCAGGAGTTCCTACAGGATTTAGATATTTTAATGCATTGTTCAATAATAGTCACTGACTGTAGTGTGACAGTACGTGGTTAAAGATGTTGTAAATATCTTAAGTTGTCAAACACGTGTTTTTAAACACAATGTCAATTCAAACGGTATTTACTCTTATTCAAGTGTTTTCCAGTGTTCAATATGGTTATTATTCGGATGTAAATACCTTTAGTATCTTGATTAACCGTTAGTCCATCGTAAGACCCTCTGGAGATAGCGAGAAAGGTAGGCTAATGCTTTTGCAGAGATCGTGGACGCTGCGAGTGTGTGAATGTCGCCTTTTTGTGAACTCTCTTGACCTATTGAACTGTTGTCAGTCGGGCTCACTAGAGTGTTTATTTCGTAGCTACGTTCCAAAACCGTGTAGTTGTGCGAATGTCAGTATGTTTAGATGTTAGGTTAAGGGAAGCAACTCGTGTAAAAGATGTGGATTAACTAGGTCTGGAGAGCCAAAGGTCGCGGGTTCAAGCCCCAGCGACGGCACTATCTTTATCACTTTTCCTCGTCCTATTACAAATTGGTGCCGTTGACCCTCCCCGTTAAAGGTAGGAGAACCCTTGGCGGGGAGTCAAAGAACATGAGTTGGTGTTTGAAAAAAGGGGGGAATAGTGTAAAACAAGCGTCAGCTGTAGGGAATTTAGGGCGGGTTCGAGCCCCAGCAACGGCACTATCTTTATCACTTTTCCTTGTCCTATTAAATTAGCATAAGCAATGTATCACAGTATATTCAATTGTAACATTTTTTTAGATCTACAACTATCTGAAACAGGATGAAATAGCCATTCCTTCCATATTCCTTCTTGTGTATATTTTAAACTTCAGAATTGCATTTTTAGGCTTTTTTTTGCAATTTTCAGAAAATGTGACGGGGATTTTAGTAATATTCCCGTGTTATCGGTTTCTGCGCACTCATATCGGTAGAAAACTGTTTAAATTACGGATGATTGTCATAGAAATGTACACAACCTACAAAGGGAAACAAAACAAGTCGCCCATGGGCCTTAACGGTCACCTGATATATTTATACAGAGAGTTGATTTTGTTTTTAACATGAACAGAAATACTATTCAAAGTGACAAAAAATAATAAAACCACCTTATTCAATATCTAGCATACAGATTTAAGACTAAAAAGTATTAAAGTATTTGAAACTAGCACCTCTGATTCTAAACAAGGAAAATGAAGAAATTTGAGCACACTGGCTCCTTTGGGCTCCACCCTACAGCCCTTGGAGGTAGGGCTGGCTCAAAATTTTAAAAGTATCAAACTGTCAACTCAAGGTTATAATTCCAATCAAGTTATTTTAAAACATGTCATATTCAAAGTTTCATTTGCCATTATAAACCATAATAAGGTTTGTGGCCCCCCTCCTTCCCCAGGGGGTAAACGTGAGACCCTAGGGTCATAAACCTTAAGACCCTTCCATCTATGAAGAGTGTTTGATTCTACCATATCTGGGTCTTTGAGAAGAAGATTTTTGAAATTTAAGTCAATTCATCCCTTTTTAGCCCCACTCATCAGCCCCGGGGGTCAGTCAGGGCTGATAAGTGCATACCATCAAACTGCTATCCCATACTGATAATGCTAACCTAAATTGAATAACTTCCAATGGAAATTAAACAAATGTTGGTCCAAAATGTGATTTCCCTATATAAACTATAGCAAAGTTTACCCCCTCCTCAGGGGTAAACGTGAGACCCCAGGGTCATAAAATTCACAATTTTGGTAAAGCACCTTAAGACCCTTCCATTTATGAAGAGTATTTGATTCTACCATATCTTGGTCTTGAGAAGAAGATTTTTTAATTTTTAGTCAATTCAACCCTTTTTGGCCCCACCCATCAGCCCTTGGGGGTCAGTCAGGGCTGATATGTGCATACTATCAAACTGCTACCTAATACTGATAATGCTAAACTAAATTGAATTACTTCCAATGGAAATTAAACAAATGTTGGTCCAAAATGTGATTTACCTATAAAAAAATATAGTAAAGTTTACCCCCTCCCCAGGGGGAAACGTGAGACCCCAGGGTCATGAAATTCACAATTAATGCTCGGGTGTGACATCGACTTGCCACTTACGACTTATTTATGTCGACATCTTAGTAGATTATTGCCGACTTACCAAAACGAGGCTTGTGCACGAGGANAAGTCGATGTCACACCCGAGCATTAACACGATAAAAAGCCGAGTTACCCACTTACGAGATAATTATCTCGGCAAAATTATCTCGGCAAATGTGATAATATGTCGACATAATTTAAAAGTTATGTCGACATCTTCTCAGATTATGTCGACATATTCTCAGATTATGTCGACATCTTTCAATAATTATGTCGACATACGTAACTCGTAAGTCGCAAGTGGATGGCAGAAATATGCCACCATAGTGTAATAATAAACACAAGATATCTCCATCTCTGACTACCGAAGATATTCACCGTTCGCACATTATTGGCAAACTCAGAAACGGAAAAGGGCAAATTATATGTAGATTCAAAAACAGGAAAATAAAAAATAAAATATTTATGTCCAAAACTGCCCTTAAAAACCACAGATCCGGAACATTCAATGTATTTATCTCGGAAGATCTAACAACACAGAGACAGAAACTCATCGGTGAACTTTCCCGTGCGCGTAAAGCCAAAAGCATTGCTTCATACTGGACGAACGACGGTCGAATCTTTTTCAAAGTCACGATGGAGTCGGCGAAGGTATTTGTCAAGTCTTACGACGATATTGCGCCCTATGTCCCCCACTCGTAGGAGGAAGGTCCTGGTCAAACCGACTCCCTTTTCTAGCTACCACAAAACAAAAAAAACAAATAATCTACAAATTGTTAGTTCATTTGATCTGAATTTAAAGCACTGTAAATACCATAAGAATTCTATGTACGATTTAGTTTACTCAGAACTGATTTTGTTGACATTGTTATCTTGTTGTTTTTGTTTTTGGTGGGTTTTTTCCTGATTGTATTTATTTCAGTACTGGCGTTTTCAATTCCTAAGAGTTTTCCGTACAGTCAGTCGTGCGTAAGTCCTAACGCTTGTTTTTAAATATGATTGTTAATTTGGATTCAATGGTGTTTTTATTAGCTTGAATAAGTTTTCATATTATATATATAAATGAATTGATTCATATTAATAATTTAGTGTGGCTTTATGCCGCTTAAATGCGCGTTACTAAATAATCAAGTACATTAGTGCATACAGTTAAAACACATTGTTGTTTGCAAATGTGCTGTAATATATACATATATATTTTTTGGCCGTATGCTTAACACATGTGTATTATTATTATTTTTTCCCCTATTTTATTTGTTGATGTATATATTTGATACTTACCGGACATTTTGTATAATATGAATCATAGTCGATACCTGTTGGTTGTCTATCCTGTAATCCTTATTTAGTGTGCTTTATATTCTATACTTACCGTACATTATGTTTAATTACATGTACCTCACTTTTTTCTCCTCCATTGTCCTAATGTTATATGCTTTATTTACTGTTTTATAACGAATAGGAATCTTGCCTAGTCCCTAAAACTAATCGAACAAAATGTTAGGCTCTGTTTAAACCATTATATACTTAACTTATATCACAATAGAGTCGTCTATCACCCACCTTCTATGGTTCACCATCCTGCTCTTAATATGTACGTATTTGTGTTTTCTTATATTTCTATTCCTCTTTCCTTTTCCTTGTCACTCTCGATATATCTTTACCTATCACTTTATTCTTCAAATCCCACCTGTCACTCTTACTCCTTACTTTCCTTCTCCATATCCTGTTCATCGGATGACTTCATATTTTTATGAGCGTGAAACTACCACTGGCCACCTAGATATTACTAGAAATTGACATTTTTACCCTCCTTGATGGGATGTTGTACTGATACATGGAGGTGTGCCATTGGTATTTATTATTGTAAAACACGTTCTATAGGCAAACGATTGAATTTTATTAACAAGACAGATTCCTTCGCTACGTTGTTTAAGACAGCTATTTATTCAAGTATACTATTCGCTTATCTAAGCTGTATGCAAGCTTTAATTAAGCAAAATAGTATTGTTCTCGTTTTATTGCTATTTTTTTTATTGTCAAGCGATATTCATCAAATCTCCAGTCCGATCTTGTATACACATACATACGGATGCCTCAGTCTAACGGTAAATTATGACTGTATGACAAACCTAATTAACCTTTTAAGTGTTTTTCTCTTTTCTTGCTTTCGAAATTCAAATTTTTTCTGTTATTCTCCTGCTTCTTTTATTAATGTATATGGATGTTGAATCTAATCCTGGTCCGAGTTCTGGCGAGCCTTCAGTATTTCATCTTAACATTACAAGTATTATAAATAAGATGGATTATATTGAAGACATAGCAGGAGATTATGATATTGTATGTCTTACTGAAAGTCACTTAGATGACCATGTCCTCTCCGAAGATATACGTATACCAGGATTCCATGCTCCTTTTAGACTAGATAGAAACTTTGCAGGGGGTGGTGTTATTGTTTATGTTAATAATTTGTTAAAAGTAAACCGCTTAGCAAACCTTGAATATCATGGCGACGAAGCAATTTGGATGCAAGTCAACTTACAGCATCTAGTTTTATTATTTGTAACATATAAAGACCCGAAAATTCAGTCTTACCGTTCTGGGATAATTTTCGCACATCTATATATAATGCTTTCGACATTTCACCAAATTTAATCATTACTGGGGATTTTAATGTAGATTTGATAACTGTTGCAACAAACCATGTTTTCTTAGATATAATTAGTTCTTTTAGTTTATCAAATGTTATACTGGAACCTACACGTATAGGTCAGACTAGATCTAGCTTACTCGATCCAATTTTCTTAAGCGATTCTTTATCCTATATTGACTCCTCTGTCATAAATATAGATAGAACAGTCAGTGATCACCAAGGCTGTATTGTTAGTGTAGAACTACCATGTGCCTTTAAATCTGTGTAACAGCCGATTTTGTAACGTTAAATAATTTTATATCAGAGTACGACTGGAACGGGTCTTTTCTAAACTGTGAATCAGTGGATATTGCTTGTGAAACTTTTACTAATGTATTTATAGAATTTGCTACAATGTGTATACCTACTAAGGAAGTTATAATCAGGCCAAACGACAAACTTTGGATGACCTCGGATTTAAGAACAAATATAAGAAATCGGGATAGGTTACATAAAATTGCTAGGAAATCNGGCGGAGGGTAGGAAAGATTTGTTAGTAGTAGAAAGCCGATGATTCGGAACCCTGTATCTGTCATTGTATCGTAAAACATACCGATTGATGTCACCTACTCTGAGGGGTAATAGATTAGAAAGATAGTTTGGAGTCATATTGTTGTGCATTTTATATATAAGTTGTAATTTTCTTTTAGATCTTCTTTCGGAAAGTAATTCTAGTTCAAATTCTACATATAGAGATTCATTTTCCACATAAGACGGTAATCCGGTTATTATTCTTGCTGCTTCGCGCTGAGCTCGCTCCAACTTTTCTGAATCTAATTGCGAACACCCATCCCAAACCTCGCAAGCATATTCTAAAACAGGTAAAATAAAACATTTGTATATTCTTAATAGTGCGTCTCGTTTTAAAATATACTTAACTTTTCTTAAAACGTTACATTTTTTCATTGCTGACTTATAAATATCACCGATGTGGTCAGACCACTTTGCATTTGAACTAAAAATAACTCCAA
>NW_018406325.1:146134-146260 GCF_002113885.1 Mizuhopecten yessoensis
GCACAATGACACCCACACGTACATATACACAACGATACCCTGATGTACATATACACAATGACACCCACATGTACATATACTCAACGATACCCACATGTACATATACACAATGACACCAACATGCAC
>NW_018406325.1:146727-147021 GCF_002113885.1 Mizuhopecten yessoensis
TCGTACTTACACGTACCTGTATATACCGACCATCCTATTTATCCTTTCATTGTGATTATGTGACAACCCTTTAACAGTGGTACCTGTATATACCGACCATGTAATTTGTGATTACGTGACAGTCCTAACAATGTGATAATAACCACCGTTCACTATAACTTTTCAATACTGACTACCCTATAGATTAAAGCTAAGTAAATACATGACAACCCTTTATTATATTGTTAATATATACAAAGTACAATTACATATATGTGGTGTTTGGGTTCTTTTGCAATAGATGACGAATACCAT
>NW_018406326.1:0-292 GCF_002113885.1 Mizuhopecten yessoensis
GGACAGAGAAGGCTCAAACCAAACTGTGTCAGGACAGATAAAGCTACGACCAAACTGTGTCATAACAGAGAAAGCTTAAACCAAACTGTGACATTTTAAGACAGATAAAGCTCAAACCAACTGTGTCAAGAAAGAGAATGCTAAAATAAAACTGTTACATGACAGATATAGCTACGACCAAACTTTGACAGGACAGAGAAGGCTCAAACCAAACTGTGACAGGACAGATAAAGCTCAAACCAAACTTTGTCAGGACAGATAAAGCTCAAACCAAACTGTGACAGGACAGATA
>NW_018406326.1:2959-3222 GCF_002113885.1 Mizuhopecten yessoensis
TAAAGCTCAAACCAAACTGTGACAAGACAGATAAAGCTCAAACCAAACTGTGACAAGACAGAGAAAGCTCAAACCAAACTGTGTCAAGACGAAGAAAGCTACGACCAAACTGTGTCAGGACAGGTATAGCTACGACCAAACTGTGACAGGACAGAGAAGGCTCAAACCAAACTGTGTCAAGACAGAGAAAGCTCAAACCAAACTGTGACATGACAGACAATGCTAAAATAAAACTGTGTCAGGACAGATAAAGCTCAAACCAA
>NW_018406326.1:7421-8076 GCF_002113885.1 Mizuhopecten yessoensis
GGAAAGCTCAAACCAAACTGTGACAAGAAAGAGAAAGCTGAAACCAAACTGTGTCAAGACAGATAAAGCTCAAACCAAACTGTGTCAGGACAGATATAGCTACGACCAAACTGTGACAGGACAGAGAATGCTAAAATAAAACTGCGTGAAGAAAGATAAAGCTCAAACCAAACTGTGACAGGACAGTGAATGCTAAAATAAAACTGTGTCAAGACAGATAAAGCTCCAACCAAAATGTGACAGGACAGAGAATGCTAAAATAAAACTGCGTGAAGAAAGATAAAGCTCAAACCAAACTGTGTCAAGACGGAGAAAGCTCAAACCAAACTGTGTCAAGACGGAGAAAGCTCAAACCAAACTGTGACAGGACAGAGAATGCTGAAATAAAACTGCGTGAAGAAAGATAAAGCTCAAACCAATCTGTGTCAAGACGGAGAAAGCTCAAACCAAACTGTGTCAAGACGGAGAAAGCTCAAACCCAACTGTGACAGGACAGAGAATGCTGAAATAAAACTGCGTGAAGAANTCAAACCAAACTGTGTCAAGACGGAGAAAGCTCAAACCAAACTGTGACAGGACAGAGAATGCTAAAATAAAACTGCGTGAAGAAAGATAAAGCTCAAACCAAACTGTGACAGGACAGAGAATGCTAAAA
>NW_018406326.1:11399-11649 GCF_002113885.1 Mizuhopecten yessoensis
GGCTCAAACCAAACTGTGTAAGGACAGATAAAGCTACGACCAAACTGGGCCAAGACAGAGAAGGCTCAAACCAAACTGTGTCAGGACAGATAAAGCTACGACCAAACTGTGACAAGACAGATAAAGCTCAAACCAAACTGTGACAGGACAGATATAGCTACGACCAAACTGTGACAGGACAGATATAGCTATGACCAAACTGTGTCAGGACAGATATAGCTACGACCAAACTGTGACAATTTAAGACAGA
>NW_018406327.1:0-292 GCF_002113885.1 Mizuhopecten yessoensis
TACACAATGTATTTATCAGGTCAGTGATTGATACAGTGTGTATTTTTCAGGTCAGTTATTGATACACAATGTATCTATCAGGTCAGTAATTGATACACAATGTATANCAGTAATTGATACACAATGTATTTATCAGGTCAGTAATTGATACACAATGTATTTATCAGGTCAGTGATTGATACAGTGTGTATTTATCAGGTCAGTTATTGATACACAATGTATCTATCGGGTCAGTAATTGATACACAGTGTATTTATCAGGTCAGTAATTGATACACAATGTATTTATCAGG
>NW_018406327.1:5038-5271 GCF_002113885.1 Mizuhopecten yessoensis
TCTTGCTACCTTACTAAACTCATCGTCACCCAGTGAGGGTCTTGCTTCCTTACAAAAGTCATCGTCACCTTGTGAGGGTATCCATACCTTACTAAACTCATCGTCACCTAGTGAGGGTCTCCATACCTTACAAAACTCATCGTCACCTAGTGAGGGTCTCCATACCTTACTAAACTCATCGTCACCTTGTGAGGGTCTCCATACCTTACTAAACTCATCGTCACCTAGTGAGG
>NW_018406327.1:8465-11182 GCF_002113885.1 Mizuhopecten yessoensis
CCATACCTTACAAAACTAATATAATCGCTACCCCGGAAGGGTCCCCATACCCCTCAATAAACTAATGGCTACACCGGAAGGGTCCTCATACCTTACAAAACTAATATAATCGCTACCCCGGAAGGGTCCCCATCCCTTACAAAACCAGTATAATCGCCACCCCGAAAGGGACCCCATGCCTTACAAAACCAATATAATCGCTACCCCGGAAGGGTCCCCATACCTTACAAAACCAGTATAATCGCCACCCCGGAAGGGTCCCCATAACTTACAAAACCAATATAATCGCTACCCCGTAATGGTCTCAATGCCTCCCAATAAACTAATCGCCACCCCGGACGGGTCCCCATACCCCTCAATAAACTAATCGCTACCCCGGAAGGGTCCCCATACCCCTCAATAAACTAATGGCTACCCCGGAAGGGTCCCCATACCTTACAAAACCAGTATAATCGCCACCCCGGAAGGGTCCCCATNAAACCAATATAATCACTACCCCGGAAGGGTCCCCATGCCTTACAAAACCAATATAATCGCAACCCCGTAATGGTCTCCATCATGCCCCCCAATAAACTAATCGCTACCCTGGAAGTGTCCCCATACCCCTCAATAAACTAATGGCTACCCCGGAAGGGTCCCCATACCTTACAAAACCAGTATAAATGCCACCCCGGAAGGGTCCCCATGCCTTAAAAAACTAATATAATCGCTTCCCCGTAATGGTCCCCATGCCTCCCAATAAACTAATCGCTACCCCGGAAGGGTCCCCATACCTTACAAAACTAATATAATCGCTACCCCGGAAGGGTCCCCATGCCTTACAAAACCAGTATAATCGCCACCCCGGAAAGGTCCCCATGCCTTACAAAACCAATATAATCGCTACCTCGGAAGGGTCCCCATGCCTTACAAAACCAATATAATCACCACCCCGTAATGGTCCCCATGCCTCCCAATAAACTAATCGCTACCCCGGAAGGGTCCGCATGCCTTACAAAACCAATATAATCACTACCCCGGAAGGATCCCCATGCCTTACAAAACCAATATAATCGCCACTCCGTAATGGTCTCCATGCCTCCCAATAAACTAATCGCTTCCCCGGAAGGGTCCCCATACCTCCTAATAATCTAATGGCTACTCCGGAAGGGTCCCCATGCCTTACAAAACCAGTATAATCGCCACCCCGGAAGGGTCCCCATACCTTACAAAACCAATATAATCGCCACCCCGTAAGGGTCCCCATACCTGACAAAACACATCGACACGTAGTGAGGGTCTCTATACCTTGCTAAACGCATCGTCACCTAGTGAGGGTCTCCATACCTTACTAAACACATCGACAGCTAGTGAGGGTCTCTAAACCTTACTAAACTCATCGTCACCTAGTGAGGGTCTCCATACCTTACTAAACACATCGTCACCTAGTGAGGGTCTCTATACCTTACTAAACTCATCGTCACCCAGTGAGGGTTTCTATACCTTACTAAACTCATCGTCACCTAGTGAGAGTCTCTATACCTTACTAAACTCATCGTCACCCAGTGAGGGTCTCTATACCTTACTAAACTCATCGTCACTTCGTGAGGGTCTCCATACCTTACGAAACACATCGACACCCAGTGAGGGTCTCCATACCTTACTAAACACATCGTCACCTAGTGAGGGTCTCTATACCTTACTAAACTCATCGTCACCTAGTGAGGGTCTCTATAACTTACTAAACACATCGTCACCTAGTGAAGGTCTCCATATCTTACTAAACTAATCGTCACCCAGTGAGGGTCTCTATACCTTACTAAACACATCGTCACCCAGTGAGGGTCTCTATACCTTACTAAACTCATCGTCACTCAGTGAGGGTCTCCATATCTTACTAAACTCATCGTCACTCAGTGAGGGACCCCATACCTTACTAAACTCATCGTCACCCAGTGAGGGTCTCCATACCTTACTAAACTCATCGTCACCTAGTGAGGGTCTCTATACCTTACTAAACTCATCGTCACCCATTGAGGTTCTCCAAACTTTAAGAAACTCATCGACACCCAGTGAGGGTCTCCATACCTTACTAAACTAATCGTCACTTCGTGAGGGTCTCCATACCTTACTAAACTCATCGTCACCTAGTGAGGGTCTCCATATCTTACTAAACTCATCGTCACTCAGTGAGGGTCTCAATACCTTACCCATACCTTACAAAACCAGTATAATCGCCACCCCGGAAGGGTCCCCATACCTTACAAAACCAGTATAATCGCCACCCCGGAAGGGTCCCCATGGTCTCCATACCTACTAAACTCATCGTCACCTTGTGAGGGTCACTCAGTGAGGGACCCCATACCTTACTAAACTCATGGTCACTCAGTGAGGGACCCCATACCTTACTAAACTCATCGTCACCCAGTGAGGGTCTTGCTACCTTACAAAAGTCATCGTCACCTTGTGAGGGTATCCATACCTTACTAAACTCATCGTCACCTAGTGAGGGTCTCCATACCTACTAAACTCATCGTCACCTTGTGAGGGTCTCCATACCTTACTAAACTCATCGTCACTCAGTGAGGGTCTCTCTACCTTACAAAAGTAACCGTCACTCAATGAGAGTATCCATACCTTACTAAACTCATCGTCACTCAGTGAGGGTCTCCATATCTTACTAAACTCATCGCCACTCAGTGAGGGTATCCATACCTTACTAAACTCATCGTCATCTA
>NW_018406328.1:0-292 GCF_002113885.1 Mizuhopecten yessoensis
TCGATCTTGTGAATATAACAACTAAATATGTATCTTACATTCTAGAACTACTTCGTAAGATAATAAAAAAAAATTCAAAACAAACGTAACGATGATGTTTTCAAATTTTCGGAGCAATCCTCTTCTTAAAGCCGCAATGACATCTTATGGTCCCTCACGTAGTTCACCGTAGTGGTGGATGACCGTATTTGACTATAGTGGACCGTAGGCGACCATAGTTAAACGTATTAAACGTACTTCAATGTAGTATAAAAGTAGTTTGAACTTCAAGAAACCCATGATTTGGCCGTGG
>NW_018406328.1:924-2449 GCF_002113885.1 Mizuhopecten yessoensis
AATGACATCGCAATGGAAATGTCGTCGAAAAGCATCGTTACGTGACGTCATAAATCAAAGATTTACCAATGAAATCACATCCAGGGTGTAACCCACTAGTGGGTAACCGAAAAGGGTTACTAATTCCTAGCAGGTTTATCCCATGATTCATAAGTGAGGAAAACTACAGTGAATGTGGGAGAATCAAACTTCTTGTTTTACATCAAAATAAAATAAACATTGTTGTCATTTGTATGACATCAATCCTAACGATTTAATTATCTGCAGTTTTCCTCCACAATAATGACAGCAATATTACGTATGAATCGGAGGCGTAATGTAAGAACCTGCTAACACTATAACAGTTACGAGTTGCCAACCGTTGAACTTCCAGGATTAACCATATTGAGTGTGAATACATTATAATGTACACACACAACTGGTCCTGATAGCTACTGATTGTCTCTAAAATATTTTTTATCCTCTAATCGATTGCTTCCAGTCAGGATAACGATTATACCATTTGACGTAAATAAGGACCGGTTGACCCTTACCGAGATATGTAGATCGGAAGGAATACGTCATGCTAGGAATATGATCAAAAACGAATGATTTACAATTGTCCATGTTGTCCTACATATGTAATCCTAGTGATTGCTGGACAGCTGATATATCCGCAATTTTAGTCAGGCGCTCTAGCCAAATAATTTAAGGCGTAACTGTTATAGAACGTTTTGCGTTCACGATGATGTATCTGGTCGCGTGGTCTCCTTTTATACTGCATGTGTATGAGTTCGCTGTATATAAAGGTTTGAACAATTGGACATGATCTTATGTTTCCATCAACTCATCACACACTATTTCGTGGTAGAACTATGACATAATAGTGAAGGTAAGCGGTTAGAAAAAATAACTTTTATTGTAGATAATTTCAATCTCATTAGCTCTCAGCCTAACAATGCAATGAGTGTTAAGGAAACCCGGTGTCAAATATATTTAATGAAACAAATAAATCGGTCATAACGTAAAAGGATCTACATGTATCTGGAATATGTTTACCGATATATTCGAAACCACTCGAAGAGTCTATAAAAAATAGCGGTCACTTTCTTATAACTGTTATAAATAATAAATACAAATTATGTAAGTGATATACAATTGATATTATGATATAACTTTTAATATCTCACTAGATACTGCGATAACCTTAATATAATGTAATAACATTTTATAACAATAGTTACAAAAAGCCCAGAAAGCCGTTTACGTTTAAGAAGTTATTGTGTACGAGTAGTATTTCGCCCTTTGATAACTAGACGTCGAACATGTCATTGTTTTAAGTAGGTTTAAACGAAATTCTTAATGGCAGCAGTACCACTGATACACATGTATGAAGTGTTCATTGTCAACCAGACCCTATCGACAGCTAGCCACACTTATATAGTAGGCGTTCAGTGTTAACCAGACCCTGTCGGCAGCTAACCACACTTATATAGTAGGTGTTCAGTGTTAACCATACCCTGTCGACAGCTAACCACACTTATAT
>NW_018406328.1:3186-3898 GCF_002113885.1 Mizuhopecten yessoensis
GAATGAACCATTATAAAATTGTAAAAAAAATAACTACACAATATCAGGAGTAAATGTATATATGGAGAAGCCAATGGCGATACTTTTTTAAAAATATCTTTCTACATATCGTTTTCTGGTCCAATGGTACTCCTCCGCGTAAAAGTATACTTGGTTACCCACTGATCGAAGATCACGATGATCATTAGACCAATAAGTCGTATGGCAATGCGGTGTATGCTTGATTTTTTTTTTATGAATGGAGAAATACATAAGGTAGCAGTATATAGATAAAAAAAATAGTTTATTACAAAGTGTGAAATCTGGGTTACACCTGTGCCTTCCTTTTGATTGTATTCACGTGCTAGCGATAAAAAAATTGGTCTCCCGAGAAAACCTGAAAATGCAATTTGATACTTACTGCTATTGTATTGTGTTGTACCTGCTGCCCCCAATTGCATGATCGTAAGAGGCGACTAAATTTGGGACCTTATCTCTTCTCTCCTTTCTAAATAACTTTCTTCTTCCTAATGTCTCCCTTGACAATGCCTCACTTTTGGCCATTTGTTGAGCGTTCGCCCCTGTGAGGAAGGCTTTGGGTTCTGTCCCCTGGCCGAGAAATACCAAAGTCTTTAATAATGGTAGTTTCTGCTCCTGCTTAACGATCAGCAAATTAGGAGTGGGACGTATGGTTCGCCCGTTGTCAGTATAATGTGACCGGGTGGGGCGTCCT
>NW_018406329.1:0-292 GCF_002113885.1 Mizuhopecten yessoensis
TGTATCCTGACATTTTGGTAGATTTTGTCTTTGTGTGCTGACACTATGGCAGATTTTGTACTTGTGTGCTGACACTGTGGTAGATTTCGTCTTTGTATGCTGACACTGTGGTCTATTTTCTCTTTGTATGCTGTCATTGTGGTAGATTTTGTCCTTGTATCCAGACATTTTGTTAGATTTTGTCTTTGTGTGCTGACACTATGGTAGATTTTGTCATTGTATGCTGTCATTGTGGTAGATTTCGTCTTTCTATGCTGACATTGTGGTAGATTTTGTCTTTGTATGCTGACAC
>NW_018406329.1:1614-2079 GCF_002113885.1 Mizuhopecten yessoensis
ATTGTATGCTGTCATTGTGGTAGATTTTGTCCTTGTATGCTGTCACTGTGGTAGATTTTGTCTTTGTATGTTGACACTGTGGTTTATTTTATCTTTGTATGCTGACATTGTGGTATATTTTATCTTTGTATGCTGTCACTGTGGTATATTTTATCTTTGTATGCTGACACTGTGGTAGATTTTGTCTTTGTATGCTGTCATTGTGGAAGGTTTTTTCATNTGTGGTATATTTTATCTTTGTATGCTGTCACTGTGGTATATTTTGTCATTGTATGCTGTCACTGTGGTAGATTTTGTCTTTGTATGCTGTCATTGTGGTATATTTTATCTTTGTATGCTGTCACTGTGGTATATTTTGTCATTGTATGCTGTCACTGTGGTAGATTTTGTCTTTGTATGCTGTCATTGTGGTATATTTTATCTTTGTATGCTGTCACTGTTGTTTATTTTGTCATTGTATGCTGT
>NW_018406330.1:0-293 GCF_002113885.1 Mizuhopecten yessoensis
CCTGACCAGATGACCATCACATACAATAACATTATCTGTCTGTATCATCACTTCTGTTTATCACAAAGATCCCCCTGACCAGATGACCATCACATACAATAACATTATCTGGCTGTAATATCACATCTGTTTATCACACAGATCCCCCTGACCAGATGACCATCACATACAATAACATTATCTGTCTGCAATATCACATCTGTTTATTACACAGACTCACCTGACCAGATGACCATCACATACAATAGCATTATCTGGCTGTAATATCACATCTGTTTATCACACAGATCCAC
>NW_018406330.1:3557-3636 GCF_002113885.1 Mizuhopecten yessoensis
CAGATCCCCCTGACCACATGACAATCACATACATTAACATTATCTGTCTGTAATATCACATCTGTTTATCACACAGATC
>NW_018406330.1:4755-4865 GCF_002113885.1 Mizuhopecten yessoensis
TCGTCCAGATGACCATCACATACAATAACATTATCTGTCTGTAATATCACATCTGTTTATCACACAGATCCCCCTGACCAGATGACCATCACATACAATAACATTATCTG
>NW_018406330.1:5031-5179 GCF_002113885.1 Mizuhopecten yessoensis
CACAGACTCCCCTGACCAGATGACCATCACATACAATAACATTATCTGGCTGTAATATCACATCTGTTTATCACACAGATCCACCCGACCAGATGACCATGAGATACAATAACATTATCTGTCTGTAATATCACATCTGTTTATCACA
>NW_018406330.1:9512-9788 GCF_002113885.1 Mizuhopecten yessoensis
CAACATCACATACAATAACATTATCTGTCTATATATCACATCTGTAAATGAATGTTTGTGTCTTAGGATACATCATTATTTGTGCAATAACATTATCTGTCTGTAATATCCATCTGTTTATCACACAGATCCCCCTGACCAGATGACCATCACATACAATAATATCACACAGATCCCCCTGACCAGATGACCATTACATACAGTAACATTATCTGTCTATAATATTACATGTGTTTATCACACAGATCCCCCTGACCAGATGACCATCACATACAA
>NW_018406331.1:0-293 GCF_002113885.1 Mizuhopecten yessoensis
ATGACTTGAGAATTCCAAGTACGCAAGTCTGGCTTAAATCAACAAAAAAAAATATCAGGAAAGAATGCGTCGGCCAATCAGAATCGTGGAAGTACCGGTTGTCAACATGAATATTTCAAGTACCGTAAGTAAATCAAATATTTTACCGATTTCCATTAATATGAAGGGGAAGTTATTATAAGATGTCAATATGACAGCCGGACAGAGGAACTGAAACCAATGTCCCCACTTAAAAAAGGACAAGAGCCTGGAGCCTGTATCGATCACCCGTTATCGCATCTAATACTATCAAA
>NW_018406331.1:4853-9082 GCF_002113885.1 Mizuhopecten yessoensis
TTCCTTATAACGAACGTTTTATCGTGGGCTCAACTTGTTACTCAACCAAGACATATTGCAAACTTAGTACCGTATTATCAAGGCTACACTCGTATTGTGACTCTATATACTCTGTAAGTGGAATAATTGGAATGTGGAATTTGAAGATTTCAAAAAAACATCATTCTTGAACATCCTCTTCTTAAAAAAGTTTCTTATATCAAGCTTTTTTACCTTTCGACCCATTACACAACAGCTCCTCATACTAAATAGAAAGAACGCTCTAGTTTTCTTATTATGAGAGGTTTCTTTTCAATAAGAAAAATTAGAGCATGTTTTGTGAAAAGCACTACAAAGGCTAAAATAATTAAACAGATGTTGAAGTTGTGAGTATATTAAGTTCGGTGACAAGACTTTCCATCGGTAAGCTGACTAGCCATTCCTATGGGAAGAAATTGTGCCCTTCCTCTGGCCGACTTGTTTGGTTTTCATACGAAACAAAATTTATTGATAAGCAATCAGGACAAAACAGAAACTTTAGCCAATTGCAAGTCTTTCAATTTAACATTCAAATACATCTACGATATCCTGTCTTTAAATAACAAGAATTTTTATTGACCGCGTCGAACTTGTATACCCTAGGCCTCCCGATATTGAAATTAAGTACACTACATTTTCCTTTAAGTCAGTCATTTTCCTTAATCTTTATGTAACATAATCAAGAGACCTCTTAAAACTACGCTTCGCTTTCCCTTTCTTAAGAGTAACATCCTTGCCATCCTATGTTGCTGTAGATTCGATCGGTATTCAAGTGTTTACTGCAAATATCATAATTTCAAAACATCATGACTTCATCGTGATATCATAGATGTAGACCGCTGACGGACAGAGTTATAACAAAGGTTTTTCAAAGATGCAGCTTAATGAAGGCTATTGACTGAAGACTTATGAAGGTCGATGTTGTTGATTATGCTCCTTTGGTTTTGTTGTCATTAACCAAGTTCTCGCTTTGTGGACGTACCATATCTTTCACCTATATTCAATACAGAAGATACTTACTCTTCCGGAACACCTGGTCTTATTTTCATTGTATTTTGTCAAGGGTCTCCATGCCTTTTGTTCAAATTTTGCCCTAGTTTTATCGATTTTGAGTTCACACTTCGTTTACGCTTTAGTAGTCTTTCTTCCAAGAACCAATAAGAGCTTAAATTTAGATTATAGATTTTTGAATAACAATGAGTGATTATTCTACTTTAAAATCATTTCAGGAATATTGTCAATGGGAATTAGTTTGAAACTCCTGCTAAAATTTAAATCAGTACCACTCATTCCTTTATAATTTCATACTATCTGTATATTTAGTCACAAAACGAACTGGTACACTTATCAATTTATTGTATCAAAAACTGCTGTCGTTAAACTAAAAATTGCTCTTGTGCCTACATAAGATTTATATCCCAGCTACGCCACTGACCTCGAAATACCAGTGGTGTAAGGCAGGGCTTAGTTGGTTAGTTGTATAGAGTTTAACATCCTATCAACAACTAATGTCATTTAAGGACGTGCCTCCATGGGTGTTGTGTAAGCGTACGTGTGTGTAAGAGTGCCGCAGACAAGGTATGTCTGACAAGGTAACTGCCTCCTTGTGGTAGCGCGGATCTGATGCCGACTTTATAGTACTATCTCAATGAAATACAACGCCAAAGGCACCCAGTACATCATTCCGCCCGGTCACATTATACTAACATCGGATGCACAAGTTGTTGCCTTTGCCATAATGTTGAACGAATAATAACTACAGTCGAACCTCGTTATCTCGAAGTCGACGGGGTCCTGGGAAAACTTCGAGTTATCCGAGTATTCGAGTTATGCGGGTTCATAGATTTGGTATGAAATTTGCTGTTGGGACATAGCACTAGCAGTTGTTGGTTTTATTAATAGTTAATGCTTTTAATCAATCGATAAATGATATACGTAATCAATTTAACAAATACAGCTATGTAATTTTACAATAAACACGCTTACAAAAATAGAGTAAGTCATTTCAGAAAAACGTATTTTCGTTTTTAAACGCGATCAAAATGGTTGGACCATTTTGTGAATTCGTTATTACATATGGACGGGCCTAGTGATTAAATGTTGTTTTTGGCTAGTATTGATCTTGGCAAATATTTCCAGGTCTGCATTTGTATTTGTAAGTCCGTCAAGTTTTCCTTCTGAAGTGTTACATTTCAAACCGAACTATCCCGCTGTCTCTGATCTCGTAGTTTACAATGCGGAAATGAAAGTCTAAAACAAATCACTGTAATGGAGCGTACGCATAGTTGATTCTGTAAATGAAAACACACAAACAAATTATATCGTACATGTGAAACATTGATTCATTAAAGCCAAATATGACACCTGACACCTCCTCAACTCATTGTAATCAACAGCAATTATCGTTTTGTTCTTAAATCTCTCGATCGACTTTCAAAGCCATACTGGCTCCTGTTAAAACATGAACCCGTAAAGCTGTCCTGGGTTGTGATTTTAACTGTGGAACTCTTTTATGCATGACCACGCTTTGTGACCAATTTTCCGGTTTGCACTGTCGTCTGTTTAGGTGTACAAATCATTAAACGGACTCGCAGTAAGTACAGATTACTGTTGATCAACATTGATGCAGTTTGTTTTTTTATTATGAATAACATGGTTTTGACAGTCCGTAAACTTTACAGTCCTAAGCTTTATCGTAAATTCTTTTTTACTGATTTCATGCTAGTCTACTTACGAAAGATGTTCATAAACACGGAATGGCGAAATGCCGTACTTTTGCGTTTTATTTATATCAAAGAATTAACAAGTTACAAAATAAAATTTGGATACTATGTTGGATTAACGCTATTGAAACCAATATTTTACTTCGAGGTATCCGAGTTTTTCGACTTTTCAGGGTTCGAATTATCAGAGTTTTATTTACTAAGATAAAGAGCAGATTTGGCCGGGACCGGAGAAATACTTCGAGATAAACGGGGTCTTCGAGTTAAAAGAGTTCGAGATAACGAGGTTCGACTGTATAATGTAACATTTTAAGGACTGTGGTATGTCCCGGTCTAGGTACAGAACCCATTGCCTTCCTTACATGGGCGAATATTCAACATTAAAGCCAGAAGTGAAGTATTAGCAAGGCGCAAGGAAACACAAGGTAGCTACAAGTAGAGAGAAATATATAGATCCCTAATATGTCAATGAGTGCAGCAGCTTTAGTTTGGTCGCTTCCGTGACCTCGTGTAAAGGGCACGAAAGTTAATCCATAATTATGCAGGCCTGGGACAGGAATGCTGTTTAAATATTGGAAAACAACTCGACTGTCACCATACGTTTTGGTTAAACTCGACATATCACACTATCCGAAAGAACAGAAATTGTAACAAATAACATTTTATTGATGATATCTATTCGGAAGGTTACTTGAATTGTCTTCCATTAAAATTAAAAAAAAAGTACATGCTACATTTGATTGTAACATTAAAACTGATTTACAAAGGTAATACCCACCAAAGTAAATCACGAATGGCTTAGCACGTTCCCTTAGATAATGTTCTTGTATCGAGATATCCCTATTGCACGGCATGTATATATTACACACTTTATGTTGATCTCAAACTGATGTTCCCATTTGATCTGGTCCAGGTTCTGCGCATAGCGAAACATGAAGACCATGAAACTACAGGACAATGGACGCTGCAGGTCCGTGACCGGAAGTCCAATATGGTCACTTCTCATGTTTTTGACGCCGTTATGGTTGCCACGGGGCATCACGCCAAAAAGAAGATGCCATATTTCCCCGGAATGGACACCTTTAAAGGGGACATAACTCACACTCATGATTATAAATCGTGGAAGGGATACGAGGACAAGAAAGTGGTGGTGGTAGGGGTGGGCNTCTCCAGTTCGTCAAATTCATCCAAACCACACTATAGGAAATATCAACATACAATTTCCTCTCATACAACACAAACACTCCCCTTACGTAGATAACTGTTTTGACCGCTGTTATGATAATAGTCAGACCTTTGTGACATTCGGTAATCTTCGACTTGTTTCGCCACTGTTTGGAAACAGCTCATAGCCATTTATACTAGATTATCCCCACTTCACTTGCACGAGCGGCAAAATTGGTCGGAGATGACCAATGTGTAAGGGTAGAATCATTCACATTGAGATTCCATACTAAGTTGACGTCTTAATGAATAGGATAAACCCAT
>NW_018406332.1:0-293 GCF_002113885.1 Mizuhopecten yessoensis
CTGTACATGTATCAGTTACCTGTATGTATCTACCTGTACATGTATGCATTACCTGTATGTATCTACCTGTACATATATCAGTTACCTGTATGTATCTACCTGTACATATATCAGTTACCTGTATCTGTATCTACCTGTATATATATCAGTTACCTGTATGTATCTACCAATATCTGTATCAGTTACCTGTATGTATCTACCTGTATCTGTATCAGTTACCTGTATGTATCTACCTGTACATGTATGCATTACCTGTATGTATCTACCTGTATCTGTATCAGTTACCTGTATGT
>NW_018406332.1:4096-4530 GCF_002113885.1 Mizuhopecten yessoensis
GCAACCTTATATAGTTACCAAGTATAAATATACAATACCCTCACATAGCTGTAATGTATGAAGGTAAAACAATCTTATATAGTTACCAAGTATAAACATACAGTACCCTCACATAGCTGTAATGTACAAAGGTACAACACTCTTATATAGTTACCAAGTATAAATATACAGCACCCTCACATAGCTGTAATGTACAAAGGTACAACACTCTTATATTGTAACCAAGTATAAATATACGGTACCCTCACATAGCTGTAATGTACAAAGGTATAACACTCTTATATAGTTACCAAGTATAAATATACAGTACCCTCACANTACATAGCTGTAATGTACAAAGGTACAACACTCTTATATATTTACCAAGTATAAATATACCGTACCCTCACATAGCTGTAATATACAAAGGTGCAACACTCTTATAAAGTTACCAA
>NW_018406333.1:0-293 GCF_002113885.1 Mizuhopecten yessoensis
CACGACATACCAACTTCTATAACTACTCCTACAGTATACAAACATAACATGCCAACTTCTGTAACTACTCCTACAGTATACAAACACGACACACAAGCTTCTGTAACTACTCCTACAGTATACAAACACGACACACAAACTTCTGTAACTACTCCTACAGTATACAAACACGACATACCAACTTCTATAACTACTCCTACAGTATACAAACAGGACACACAAGCTTCTGTAACTACTCCTACATTATTCAAACACGACACACAAACTTCTGTAACTACTCCTACAGTATATAA
>NW_018406333.1:3602-3899 GCF_002113885.1 Mizuhopecten yessoensis
TCGACATACCAACTTCTATAACTACTCCTACAGTACACAAACAAGACACACAAACTTCTTTAACTACTCCTACAGTATACAAACACGACGTACCAACTTCTATAACTACTCCTACAGTATACAAACACGACATACCAGCTTCTCNCCTTCAGTATACAAACATGATATACCAACTTCTGTAACTACTCCTACAGTATACAAACACGACACACAAACTTCTGTAACTACTCCTACATTATACAAACACGACAAACAAACTTCTGTAACTACTCCTACAGTATACAAACATGACATACC
>NW_018406334.1:0-293 GCF_002113885.1 Mizuhopecten yessoensis
GGTAAGAGGTAACATGTAGAATGGTAAGGGGTAACATGTAGAATGTAAGGGTTAACATGTAGAATGGTAAGAGGTAACATGTAGAATGGTAAGGGGGTAACATGTAGAATGGTAAGGGGTAACATGTAGAATGGTAAGGGGTAANTAACATGTTGAATGGTAAGGGCTAACATGTTGAATGGTAAGGGATAACATGTAGAATGGTAAGGGGTAATATGAAGAATGGTAAGGGGTGTTTCCGTCGTGATTAGTGTAGTGGTCAGAATGGCTGTTTCCGTCGTGATTACTGTAGT
>NW_018406334.1:1142-1377 GCF_002113885.1 Mizuhopecten yessoensis
AATTGGTAAGAGGTAACATGTAGAATGGTAAGAGGTAACATGTAGAATGGTAAGAGGTAACATGTAGATTGGTAAGGGGTAACATGTAGAATGGTAAGGGGGTAACATGTAGAAAGGTAAGGGGTAACATGTAGAATGGTAAGAGGTAACATGTAGATTGGTAAGGGGTAACATGTAGAATGATAAGGGGGTAACATGTAGAATGGTAAGGGGTAACATGTAGAATGGTAAGGGG
>NW_018406334.1:1585-26042 GCF_002113885.1 Mizuhopecten yessoensis
GGGGTAACATGTAGAATGGTAAGGGGTAACATGTAGAATGGTAAGGGGTAACATGTAGAATGGTAAGAGGTAACATGTAGAATGGTAACGGGGTAACATGTGGAATGGTAAGAGATAACATGTAGAATGGTAAGAGGTAACATGTATGTAGAATGGTAAGGGGTAATATGAAGAATGGTAAGGGGTGCTTCCGTCGTGATTACTATGGTGGTCAGAATGGCTGTTTCCAGTATGATTTCTATAGTGGTCAGAATGGCTGTTTCCGTCGGGATTACTATAGTGGTCACAATTACTGTTTCCGTCGGGATTACTATAGTGGTCACAATTACTGTTTCCGTCGTGATGACTATAGTGGTCAGAATGACTGTTCCCGTCGTGATTACTGTAGTGGCCAGAATGGCTGTTTCGGGCGTGATTACTATAGTGGTCACAATTACTGTTTCCGTCGTGATGACTATAGTGGTCAGAATTACTGTTTCCGTCGTGATTTCTGTAGTGGTCAGAATGCCTGTTTCGGTCGTGATTACTGTAGTCTTGAGAATGGATGTTTCCACTGTGATTACTATAGTGGTCACAATTACTGTTTCCGTCGGGATTACTATAGTGGTCACAATTACTGTTTCCGTCGGGATTACTATAGTGGTCACAATTACTGTTTCCGTCGGGATTACTATAGTGGTCACAATTACTGTTTCCGTCGGGATTACTATAGTGGTCAGATTGGCTGTTTCCGTCGTGATTACCATAGTGGTTAGAATTGCTGTTCCCGTAGTGATTACTATAGTGGTCACAATTACTGTTTCCGTCGTGATGACTATAGTGGTCAGAATTACTGTTTCCGTCGTGATGACTATAGTGGTCAGAATGACTGTTCCCGTCGTGATTACTATAGCGGTCAGAATGGCTGTTTACGTCGTGATTACTGTAGTGGCCAGAATGGCTGTTTCGGGCGTGATTACTATAGTGGGTAGAATTGCTGTTCCCGTAGTGATTACTATAGTGGTCACAATTACTGTTTCCGTCGGGATTACTATAGTGGTCAGAAAGGCTGTTTTCGTCGTGATTACTATAGCGGTCAGAATGGCTGTTTACGTCGTGATTACTGTAGTGGTCAAAATGGCTGTTCCCGTCGTTATTACTGTAGTGGTCAGAATGGCTGCTTCCGTTGTTATTACTATAGTGGTAAGAATGGCTGTTTCCGTTGTGATTACTATAGTGGTCACAATTACTGTTTCCGTCGTGATGACTATAGTGGTCAGAATGACTGTTCCCGTCGTGATTACTATAGCGGTCAGAATGGCTGTTTCGGGCGTGATTACTATAGTGGTTAAAATTGCTGTTCCCGTAGTGATTACTATAGTGGTCAGATTGGCTGTTTCCGTCGTGATTCCTGTAGTGGTCAGAATGGCTGCTTCCGTTGTTATTACTATAGTGGTCAGATTGGCTGTTTCCGTCGTGGTTACTATAGTGGTTAGAACTGCTGTTCCCGTAGTGATTACTATAGTGGTTAAAATTGCTGTTCCCGTAGTGATTACTATAGTGGTTTGAACTGCTGTTCCCGTAGTGATTACTATAGTGGTTTGAACTGCTGTTCCCGTAGTGATTACTATAGTGGTTAAAATTGCTGTTCCCGTAGTGATTACTATAGTGGTTTGAACTGCTGTTCCCGTAGTGATTACTATAGTGGTCAGATTGGCTGTTTCCGTCGTGATTCCTTTAGTGGTCCGAATGGCTGTTTCCGTCGTGGTTACTATAGTGGTTAGAACTGCTGTTCCCGTAGTGATTACTATAGTGGTTAAAATTGCTGTTCCCGTAGTGATTACTATAGTGGTCACAATTACTGTTTCCGTCGGGATTACTATAGTGGTCACAATTACTGTTTCCGTCGTGATTAGTGTAGTGGTCAGAATGGCTGATTCCGTTGTTATTACTATAGTGGTCAGCATTACTGTTTCCGTCGTGATTCCTGTAGTGGTCAGAATGGCTGTTACCGTCGTGATTACGGTAGTGGTCAGAATGGCTGCTTCCGTTGTTATTACTATAGTGGTCAGATTGGCTGTTTCCGTCGTGGTTACTATAGTGGTTAGAACTGCTGTTCCCGTAGTGATTACTATAGTGGTCACAATTACTGTTTCCGTCGGGATTACTATAGTGGTCACAATTACTGTTTCCGTCGTGATGACTATAGTGGTCAGAATGGTTGTTTCCGTCGTGATTAGTGTAGTGGTCAGAATGGCTGATTCCGTTGTTATTACTATAGTGGTCAGATTGGCTGTTTCCGTCGTGGTTACTATAGTGGTTAGAACTGCTGTTCCCGTAGTGATTACTATAGTGGTTTGAACTGCTGTTCCCGTAGTGATTACTATAGTGGTCAGATTGGCTGTTTCCGTCGTGATTAGTGTAGTGGTCAGAATGGCTGATTCCGTTGTTATTACTATAGTGGTAAGAATGGCTGTTTCCGTTGTGATTACTATAGTGGTTTGAACTGCTGTTCCCGTAGTGATTACTATAGTGGTCAGAAAGGCTGTTTTCGTCGTGATTACTATAGTTGTTAGAATTGCTGTTCCCGTCGTGATTACTGTAGTGTTCAGAATGGCTGTTACCAAGGTGATTACTATAGTGGTCACAATTACTGTTTCCGTCGTGATGACTATAGTGGTCAGAATTACTGTTTCCGTCGGGATTACTATAGTGGTCACAATTACTGTTTCCGTCGGGATTACTATAGTGGTCAGCATTACTGTTTCCGTCGTGATGACTATAGTGGTCAGAATTACTGTTTCCGTCGGGATTACTATAGTGGTCAGCATTACTGTTTCCGTCGTGATTACCATAGTGGTTAGAATTGCTGTTCCCGTAGTGATTACTATAGTGGTCACAATTACTGTTTCCGTCGGGATTACTATAGTGGTCACAATTACTGTTTCCGTCGGGATTACTATAGTGGTCAGAAAGGCTGTTTTCGTCGTGATTACTATAGTGATCAGAATGGCTGTTTCCTTCGTGATTACTGTAGTCGTCAGAACGGCTGTTACCAATGTGATTACTATAGTGTTCAGAATGGCTGTTACCGTCGTGATTACGGTAGTGGTCAGAATGGCTGATTCCGTTGTTATTACTATAGTGGTCAGCATTACTGTTTCCGTCGTGATGACTATAGTGGTCAGAATTACTGTTTCCGTCGTGATGACTATAGTGGTCAGAATTACTGTTTCCGTCGGGATTACTATAGTGGTCAGAAAGGCTGTTTTCGTCGTGATTACTATAGTTGTCAGAATTACTGTTTCCGTCGTGATGACTATAGTGGTCAGAATGACTGTTTCCGTCGTGATGACTATAGTGGTCAGAATGACTGTTTCCGTGGTGATGACTATAGTGGTCAGAATTACTGTTTCCGTCGGGATTACTATAGTGGTCACAATTACTGTTTCCGTCGTGATGACTATAGTGGTCAGAATGGTTGTTTCCGTCGTGATTAGTGTAGTGGTCAGAATGGCTGCTTCCGTTGTTATTACTATAGTGGTCAGCATTACTGTTTCCGTCGTGATTTCTGTAGTGGTCAGAATGCCTGTTTCGGTCGTGATTACTTTAGTGATCAGAATGGCTGTTTCCAGCGTGATTTCTATAGTGGTCAGAATGGCTGTTCCTGTCGTGATTACTATAGTTGTTAGAGTTGCTGTTCCCGTAGTGATTACTATAGTGGTCAGCATTACTGTTTCCGTCGTGATGACTATAGTGGTCAGAATTACTGTTTCCGTCGTGATTCCTGTAGTGGTCAGAATGCCTGTTTCGGTCGTGATTCCTTTAGTGGTCAGAATGGCTGATTCCGTTGTTATTACTATAGTGGTCAGATTGGCTGTTTCCGTCGTGATTTCTGTAGTGGTCAGAATGCCTGTTACCGTCGTGATTACGGTAGTGGTCAGAATGGCTGATTCCGTTGTTATTACTATAGTGGTCAGCATTACTGTTTCCGTCGTGATTACTATAGTGGTCAGAATGGCTGTTTCGGTCGTGATTACTATAGTGGTCAGAATTACTGTTTCCGTCGTGATTACTATAGTGCAGCATGAGCCAAAACCAAGAACTTTGAAGGACTTTGATGAAGCAGACATTATCAACTCCGGCGTTACGGTCCTGTAACAGAAACGTATATCAACAAATCAATTTTCTACAAGACGAATTAGAGGATGCATTCCAAGAAACAGGTAGGCGATAGGGCAGGTTAAAAGGGGAATCCAAGCGAGTCTTTAGGAACAGAGATCCAGCGCTTCGTGATGTATCTTCGGATTGTTTCCTCACTTTGGATTTGCATGCTCATTTACTATAGCAGAGAGGTAGATACAAAATAGCTGTAGACGCTGCAGTAATTGGAATCCTGAAAGTGTTGATGAAGTAAAGGCATTTCATTCATTAGTCTGCGTTTTGTGAAGATTTTTCAGCAACAATACTTAAAATCAAAAGGTCTGAAACAAATCATTGTCTTTTTATAAATACAGAGGAAATACCATAAAACAGGGAGATAACTTCCCATTGCCAGACTACAATAGGAAAGCGGTGGAACTCTTTATCTAAAACGGAATTAATTTAAATAGTACAGTCACCCGTACAAATCAATTGTACTAAGAGTTGACATTGGTTCTGAAGAAAGGAAAACATGTATTGGTTTGACTAAAGTATCATGATTAAATTTCACTGACTGTGTCCCAGGTAACATGTAGACCAATATATAATCGTATGTTACCTAGAGATAGAGCAGAATGGCTGCACGAGTGGCTGTCCTTGTGATAATCTAGATACAAGGGATACACCTCGTCCTTACGTGTCTCAGTCCTGCACGAGTGGCTGTCCTTGTGATAATCTAGATACAAGGGATACAACTCGTCCTTACGTGTCTCAGTCCTGCACGAGTGAGGTCCCATTTTCAGGAAACAATTTATATTAGGGTTCGTTGTTTTAACATTCGACTTAAGTAGGCATAACTTTATCCCAAATGGATTCGTTGTAAGATAAGTGTGTCGTGGTCAAATTCGATTTATGGAATACGTCAGCTCTGTTATAAATTTCATTTTTATGTGGACACTATTACTGATCAAGTATAAATTTGAAGAGAAAAAAAAACAGAAAAGGAAAAGAAAACACAATCTTGTTTTAACAACTCAACAGAAATATCGATATGTTTTATCTGATAATAACAGCAACAAAAAGGTAAAATAGGAAATTTTCGAAATTAAACTTTAAACAAAGTTTATGTATATGCAGTAAAAAGCTAAAACTTTTAATGATTCACCTAACTTACATGAAATACTTTTTGGCAAAGAACTGCAGTAATAACATTTAGATAATATTTTTAAATTCAAACACCTTGTAATGCATGTTTTGAAACACGTACAGTAAGAAAAGTTTTCGATAAAATGTCAAATAGTGATAAAATGAAAAGTTTCATAAAAAAGCGGCCATTTCTATGCATATAACATAAGGTTTTTCTTCACGTTTTGTCTTGTTGAAATGATGACGTAAGAGTTGATAAAAGTTTAACTTTAAAATTTTATAAGAGATAATTTTTGACTTGACGGCGGGATACTCTGGAGTGTCCAAAATATTCCCGATGTGTTCCGTACAGAGTCTAGAACCTAACTGATTTACATATCACAGTTAAATACATGTACGTACAATAAAATAATAATACTAATAATAAATTTATTTTATTCAAGTGTCACATATTGATCTACATATAAAACAGATCAAATGTACATATAATTAGATCAGTATCCAGCCAAAGTGAATCGACTTATGAGACACTAAAAAGACAGAAAATATACATTAAAAACAGTTGTCAATTTTAAAAAGCTCAATATTTGTCAGCTTATTTTAGCTTATTATACATTATTATAACCATACATTCCTGTCAAAGCTAGTTTGACTTATGATACTTGAAAAGGCAATTTTATATTAGCCTTGGAATAAGTTTCACCTGATATTTGTCAGCTTATTATATCATATAGTTTTAATTTATTTCAATATACATTGTTGTCAAAGTAAATTATGACTTATGAGACTCCAAGATGCAATAAAATACAAAAGGACAGGTGTCATCGCATTTTGTGAGAACAATACTTATAACAACTTTCATAAGTTATTCTAGCACATTGATGTCTAAGTCAATTTAGACTTCGAGATCTGAAACTCCAAACGACAATAATTTATCTTAAAATAATATAAATATCACAAAATTTAAAAAGACCAATATTTTGTCAGCTTATATTTTGATAGCTTAACATAAGATATTATAACACTGTTACACATTGGTGTCAAAGTAAATTTGACTTTAGAAACTCAAAAAGGCAATAATATACATTAAAATATAAAAGAGCCACCACATTTAAAGAGACCAATTATAAATTGACCTATATTTGGCTGGAGTACACCATTTTTCATTATGTTAAGGAACTGTGTGTCACTATCCTGCATTAAGAACCCCTCTATAACATCACAGGCTTTATTTCGCAAATTATATCTTAAATCACTGTACAGTTTGCACTCAATAAGAAATGTTTTTCGTCTTCGACTTTCCTCATGTCACAATGGGTACACAGTCTATCATGAAGTTGAATGGGCGGCCTGGCATATCTTCCAGTCTCCACTGCCAGCGGAAGACATCCGGCGCGAAACCGGGCTAGGTATCGCCTGTTGGTTCGTGGAATGTCTGATTTCACATAGTTCTCTGTGCCTATACATTTTTGTATTGCCTATATGTTCTGAGTTTATTTCCGTTCACGTTATTATTGTCATTCCATAGAACTCTTTGCCACTCTGCACTATCTGCAGCGCGTAATTTATTCACAAGGTTTCTTATGACATGTTGTGTAGAAAAGTTCACATTATTCACTAGATTGTCCGTATCTATAATATTCATCAATTTGTTAACCGCGAAATACCATTCCTTCCGAAATCTGGATGACCATCTCGTGATCCTACTAGTTAGTCGACTGTCCTCCATTCTTTTGATTTTACACATCAGCCTTAAGCATGTAATCTTTTGTTTTGTATAGCATGATAACCATCCCATGTCTCCGCGGGTAGCTGTGTTAGATGCATATTTTCCAACAGCTAAAAAGTATCTGCAAGCTTTGTTCTGTACCATAATTATTACTGCATGTTCCGTGGTACCCCAAACGGCACTTCCATACATCAGAACCCATTCCACTACCGTGTTATATAGTTTGGTGAATACATCAAATGACATTCCTCCCAGAGATATATGTTTTCCAATGAGTGCACCTAGTGCTCTACTTGCAGATTTGGCGAGCTCTTTCACAGCTTTTTTCATATGCCCGTGCTCATCCATCCATATCCCCAGATACTTATAGGAGTCCACTATTTCCATGTCCTGTGCACCACAGTGAAACACAGCGTTAGTACGCGGTATTGATGGATTTGCGAAAACGACTATCTTTGATTTGGCTGGGTTTACTTATAGTTTCCATTCGTTGCACCACTGAGAAACAATGTCGAGTAAACGTTGAAGTTTGGCTTCGTCCGGCGCGATAACACATATATCATCTGCGTAGAGGAGTATACTAAGCATGACGTCATCCACTGGGATTCCACATCCTGCAACATTGATTTTTTCAGCTAGATCATTGATATACACAGAAAATAAACAGGGCGAGATACTACAGCCCTGTTTCACGGCCGACTCCACATCCAACCATGGGGTATGGTCGTTATATACTCTAACTGTACTTTTTAAGTTAGAACCTTCCCATGTACTCCGGCACGATGTAGCGTATACCATAGACGATTACGTTCCACTGATCATGGGTCAAACGCGCTTTGAGCATGTCGATAAAGCTTACATATGTGGGTTGTTTGGATATTTTCCTAGTGTTGATTACGGAATATAGGGAGCTCGCAGCTTCTCCCTTTTCTGAATCCATTTTGTTCGTCGAATAAAACCTCACTCTGTAAAGGTACCTAAGCTTTGAGCGACAGGTGTCACTAACTGTAAGAGCAAATACCCGTGGTCAGTGTCCAATAGGTAAAGGCTATTAAACTAATCCTGTTGCGTAATGTGATGGACAATAGAAATGAGTTGTGAAAGTAGATATAAAAACTTCACACGTGAGTCTGATCTTAAATGTCACAAAGGATATAGATAGTGACGTAGATAATTACAATTAAGGATAATGTAACATGTATATAGCAAAATTCCGTCTAAATGACATATAAACGTGTTTTGTATTAAGTCACACATGAATTGCCAGATATGAACAATTCGAAATATGAATATAATAAATAGAGAATAATACAATTATGATTTGGCATTAATGGTGATGAAGATTTATGAACGATGAGGATGATTAGTGTATTGATGATTATTGAGGATGCATCTGATGATGATGATGATGATGATGATGTATTAAGATGAGAATGGTAATGATGATAATGGTGTATTACTATTGATGATGATTGACAAGGCTGATGATGATATTCAGTCACGATGAGGATGATGATGAAAGAGATGACGATGCCAGAGATGATTGACAAACCATGCAAATGGGAATTGTTTGTATGTGGGTGTATGTGGTGTTTACTTATTTATGTAATAAAAATGTCTAATAAAAATAAACAAATTATAATATATATATATATATATATATATATATTAAATAAAACGTGAGGCTAAGGAAGCTGAATTCATCAGACTTCTTAGACCCCGCTTGAACAGTACTGTTTGATAAATATTTTATAATGTTCTAACTTCATGTTACGTTTAAGGTAGAGAGTACTACACGAGTTTCGATCAATGTGTTTTATCATTTTTATTTCCGTATATTCTTTGTAAAGTAGTTACATCGGTAGTGTGTCGGATCAGTAATGTAATGGTCCTGAGTTCGCCCCACACAGGTAGTGCTTTTGTTTTTTATTTTTACTTATTTTTTATTATTATTATATTATTTCTTTTGTAAGTAATAGTATTATTAGTACTCTTTGCCTTAAGACTATGATTAGTATATTTATATTGCTGCGATATCGTTATGGCGGGTACGTATATGGCGGACGTCGTTATAGCGAACTATTATGTGACGTCATAGTTTATGACGTCAATAATTCAAACAGTCTGAAGAATCTCCTAGAAGAGATGAAAGTACTAAAGACTCGTTGTTAAGAATTTTTCTTTATACAATAAATATATATATATAACCTAGGTCGCTCTAAATAAAATATATATAGTTATAATGTCTTGTTGTTAATGTTTCTATTACTTTCAATCAAGTAGTACACTACACCTTATATTGATTACACTACACCTTATATTGATTACACTACACCTTATATTGATTACACTACACCTTATATTGATTACACTACACCTTATATTGATTACACTACACCTTATATTGATTACACTACACCTTATATTGATTACACTACACCTTATATTGATTACACTACACCTTATATTGATTACACTACACCTTATATTGATTACACTACACCTTATATTGATTACACTACACCTTATATTGATTACACTACACCTTATATTGATTACACTACACCTTATATTGATTACACTACACCTTATATTGATTACACTACACCTTATATTGATTACACTACACCTTATATTGATTACACTACACCTTATATTGATTACACTACACCTTATATTGATTACACTACACCTTATATTGATTACACTACACCTTATATTGATTACACTACACCTTATATTGATTACACTACACCTTATATTGATTACACTACACCTTATATTGATTACACTACACCTTATATTGATTACACTACACCTTATATTGATTACACTACACCTTATATTGATTACACTACACCTTATATTGATTACACTACACCTTATATTGATTACACTACACCTTATATTGATTACACTACACCTTATATTGATTACACTACACCTTATATTGATTACACTACACCTTATATTGATTACACTACACCTTATATTGATTACACTACACCTTATATTGATTACACTACACCTTATATTGATTACACTACACCTTATATTGATTACACTACACCTTATATTGATTACACTACACCTTATATTGATTACACTACACCTTATATTGATTACACTACACCTTATATTGATTACACTACACCTTATATTGATTACACTACACCTTATATTGATTACACTACACCTTATATTGATTACACTACACCTTATATTGATTACACTACACCTTATATTGATTACACTACACCTTATATTGATTACACTACACCTTATATTGATTACACTACACCTTATATTGATTACACTACACCTTATATTGATTACACTACACCTTATATTGATTACACTACACCTTACATTGATTACACTACACCTTATATTGATTACACTACACCTTACATTGATTACACTACACCTTATATTAATTACACTACACCTTATATTGACTAAGTTACTAAGTACAAGTGTTCTGAGGTACCTGAGCGCCAAAACCTTTGGTAAAAAGAGTATTTATAACATGTGGCATTGCAATAAAATAATGGCATTCGACACCTGTTCGTTAGATCAACAAGGAAAATTTACCAAACCAAAAATGTTAGATAGAAGTTAATGGGAAAATTATTGTATATGACCTTAAAGGAGACATAATAATATAAAACGAGCTTTACATTTTTGCAGTTTCAGCGGGGCTTTGATTTTTTTGCGGAGTTTATGCAATGTCACATGAAATGCAAACGAACCGCGTAAAGTCTGTTATATAAGAATACATAGGACAATACCATTCGGAACGTCTGTTAAGGACAATGTCATTCGGAACGTTTCACGATCATTTTAGAAAGAAAATGTCTACTGGAACATCTACGATATCGTTTCTTCTGATGAAGACATCATTGAATGAAAAGTTAATGACAATTCGTATGAACATGCTCGCTTTTAATGAAGCTGGCACAGCTTTTGAAATTGATTGGAGTTGACAATATATCAAATAATCTAAAAAAAAGTTAATATTTGTCTTAATGTACTATTTAAGGATATTATATTTCNGACAGTTGATGCTGACAGTGTATACCAGCAGTCACTGATGGATGTTTGGGATCGCCCCTACTTTCAATAATAATTTGATATTGTAACATACAATACGGTATTTAATGCACAATTATGTGTAAAAAGATATCTATAAACAACAAATGTAAATTTTAAGTGAACTGCTTTAATAAATTATACACTTGAAAAGGTCGACGTCTTTATTATTATTTTGTAGACTTTACTAAACAGTTTTGCTTTTTTCTAACAAACGAAATTTGCGATTTAAGTCTAGGTGACATGTTATAAATTTGCGACTTACTGTAAAATGTTACCAATCATAAATTCACAATATAGATATGCGGCGTGTAGTGAGTTAGTTCTTGCCTACTTTCCTACATGCGTTATACATGATGGGCGTTGAAATGCAGTTAATCGAGGATAACTGTTCATAAATAGAATTATATAATAATGTCTGAAAACCCATAGGGCTATGAAACAACATTTGATTATTTCTTGTTCAACTCTACCGGTTAACACACTGACAATATCACAAACCAAAAAGATGATATTCAGGAATGACAGTAGAATAGATGAAGCAGAAACTTGTATTACAGCTGGTATACAGTTGTAGTTTTAATTGAAAAGTGTTGCCAGACTCAGAAAAGGGGGAAAAAGCAGAGAAGCATTACTGATATCGTTAGAATTTTATAATAAACAGAACATAATTTAACATTGAAAAGAAGTAAGCTGGGTTTGAGACCTATATTAGTGGTCCTTACACAAATCACCACAACGATACACCTATTGTTCGTACATTTAACTGCATTACGTAGACTTTTCGTCTATTTACGACTCATCATATAACAATGATGACGTCGACAATCGGTCCATGGCATTCATAGTCTATATGAATGCAAACCGAATTCGGTAGGGTCATATAGTGGCAATGTCATACGATGGTAAAGTTCAACTTCAGCGTATATGACGTTATGGTTAGACAGCCTCTTTTACGGTTCCCAGAGTATCGCTCGGAACATTGGGACAGATTAATCATCAGGGTGATCATCGACTAGGTCTGCTGATAAGGATATGACATAAAGCCACGGCAACAATAACAAGGGCACTTGACCTACCCTGGTCAGTGTGGGTGTGGACAGATGGTCAAGATCAGAGTTTGACTGACAAATAAGGATGACGCGACAAGCATCTGAAAACGAAAAATATAGTTTTTGCTAATAGGCATTAATTGTCTCCTTCAAGTAACTCTCGTATGTTGCATAGCTCCAGGGCCTATCGATCGAAACCTATTATGATTATCAAGTCATAACTGGTATTTTGGACTCTTCTTTTGAAAGAAGATTTTCCCCTTCACAAAAGAGGATGTGGCTATGGTATAGCCAACAACCCATTTTGATGATATTTAAAATGATATCATATCACATATGATTATGACGTATATCGTCTTGTTCGTTTTTATCTATCCATTTTTCTTTGCTGCTCATAGCAACAATAAAACCATGTATATATTCCGGAGATATCGTTTGTAAATTCGTAAATACTTGCATGGCTACCATTGTCTGGAAGCCTTCAAACAGATGTCATTGACATGTGTATCAAAATTAAAAACAAAAAGTATTACCTTGAATTTCTAGCAAATTCACTGTTTTACAGGCTGAATGGTTACATCATTAATATTCAAACATTGTATAGTACCAGTTGTCTTCTTAGCAATGCAACGAACCTAAACTTTATCTGTCGTGGCCTCGTGTGATTTTTATGAAACAAATTTACCAGATTACAACAGTCAGACGCTAAAGATCGTTTTTTGCGGATCTTTGTTTGAAGCGCTAACTTTGTTTTCTTCTGCATAGTTGTAAAGTTTAGATGTCTTAACATAGTTAAGGGACAACTTTTGTGTCTCACTACAATACGTGGTAAGGGAACAAATATTGTGTCTCATTACAGTACATGGTAAGGGAACAACTATTGTGTCTCACTAAAGTACGTGGTTAGTGAACAACTATTGTGTCTCACTACAGTACATGGTAAGGGAACAACTATTGTGTCTCATTACAGGACATGGAAAGGGAACAACTATTGTGGCTCATTACAGTACATGGAAAGGGAACAACTATTGTGGCTCATTACAGTACATGGAAAGGGAACAACTATTGTGTCTCCTTACAGTACATGGTAAGGGAACAAATACTGAGTCTCATTACAGTACGTGGTAAGTGAACAACTAGTGTGTCTCATTACAGTACATGGTTAGGGAACAGATAGTGTGTCTCATTACAGTGCATGGGTAGTGAACAACTATTGTGTGTCATTACAGTACATGGTAAGGGAGCAACTATTGTGTCTCACTAAAGTACGTGGTTAGGGAACAACTATTGTGTCTCCTTACAGTACGTGGTTAGTGAACAACCATTGTGTCTCACTACAGTACGCGGTTAGTGAACAGCTATTGTGTCTCATTACAGTACGTGATAAGTCAACAAATATTGTGTCTCATTACCGTACATGGTAAGGGAACAACTATTGTCTCTCATTACAGTACATGGTAAGGGAGCAACTATTGTGTCTCACTAAAGTACGTGGTTAGTGGACAACTATTGTGTCTCACTACAGCACATGGTAAGGGAACAACTATTGGGTCTCATTACAGTACGTGGTTAGCGAACAACTACTGTCTCATTACAATACGTGGTTAGTGAACAAATATTGTGTCTCATTACAGTACATGGAAAGGGAACAACTATTGTGTGTCATTACAGTACATGGTAAGGGTACAACTACTGTGTATCATTACAGTACATGGTAAGGGAGCAACTATTGTGTCTCACTAAAGTACGTGGTTAGGGAACAACTATTGTGTCTCACTAAAGTACGTGGTTAGTGATCAACTATTGTGTCTCACTACAATACGTGGTAAGGGAACAACTGATGTGTCTCCTTACAGTACATGGTAAGGGAACAAATATTGTGTCTCATTACAGTACTTGGTTAGTGAACAACAATTATGTCTCATTACAGTACATGGTAAGTGAACAAATACTGTGTCTCATTACAGTACACGGTTAGTGAACAACTACTGTGTCGCATTACAGTACGTTGTTAGTTAACAACTACTGTGTCTCATTACAATACGTGGTTAGTGAACAACTAATGTGTCTCATTACAGTACGTTGATAGTGAACAACTACTGTGTCTCACTGCAGTGCGGGGTTAGAGAACATTTATTGTGTATCCTTGCCGTCAGTTTTTAGTACGTGATGAGTGAACAACCACTGTGTCTCACTGCAGTGCGGGGTTGAACAACTAATGTGTCTCATTACAGTACGTGGCAAGGGAACAACTATTGGGTCTCATTACAATACGGGGTAAGGGAACAACTATTGTGTGTCATTACAGTACGTGGTTAGTTAACAACTACTGTGTCTCATTACAGTACGTTGATAGTGAACAACTACTGTGTCTCACTTCAGTACGTTGTTAGTGAACAACTACTGTGTCCCACTTCAGTACGTTGTTAGTGAACAACTATTGTGTGTCATTACAGTACGTGGTTAGTTAACAACTACTGTGTCTCATTACAATACGTGGTTAGTGAACAAATATTGTGTCTCATTACCGTACATGGTAAGGGAACAACTAGTGTGTCTCATTACAGTACATAGTTAGTGAACAACTACTGTGTCCCACTTCAGTACGTTGTTAGTGAACAACTACTGTGTCCCACTTCAGTACGTTGTTAGTGAACAACTATTGTGTGTCATTACAGTACGTGGTTAGTGAACAAGTAATGTGTCTCATTACAGTACGTTGATAGTGAACAACTACTGTGTCTCATTACAGTACACGGTTAGTGAACAACTACTGTGTCCCACTTCAGTACGTTGTTAGTGAACAACTATTGTGTCTCAGTACAGTACGTGGTTAGTGAACAACCATTGTGTCTCACTACAGTACATGATAAGGGAACAACTATTGTGTCTCAGTACAGTACGTGGTTAGTGAACAAGTAATGTGTCTCATTACAGTACGTGGCAATGGAACAACTATTGGGTCTCATTACAGTACGTGGTAAGGGAACAACTAGTGTGTCTCATTACAGTACTTGGTTAGTGAACAAATATTGTGTCTCATTACCGTACATGGTAAGGGAACAACTAGTGTGTCTCATTACAGTACATGGAAAGGGAACAACTATTGTGTGTCATTACAGTACATGGTAAGGGAACACCTGTTGTCTCAATACAATACGTGGTTAGTGAACGACTACTGTGTCTCACTTTAGTACGTGGTAAGTGAACAACTAGTGTGTCTCATTACAGTACATAGTTAGTGAACAACTACTGTGTCGCATTACAGTACGTTGTTAGTTAACAACTACTGTGTCTCATTACAATACGTGGTTAGTGAACAACTACTGTCTCATTCCAATACGTAGTTAGTGAACAACTACTGTGTCTCATTACAGTACATGGTAAGTCAGCAACTATTGTGTCTCACTAAAGTACGTGGTTAGGGAACAACTATTGTGTCTCCTTACAGTACGTGGTTAGTGAACAACTCTTGTGTCTCATTACAGTACGTTGTTAGTGAACAACTACTGTGTCTCACTGCAGTGCGGGGTTAGAGAACATTTATTGTGTATCCTTGCCGTCAGTTTTTCATGAAAGTCATATAAAATTAACAATGAAATACGAAAAAAGGATTTGTTATATATGTTACTGTAATAAAACACCTTCACATTTTAAAGAAAAAAGCGGATATGTTCTCTCAGCTTGGTTAAAAGATTGTTGTAACAATATCAAAACTGTCCAATCATTAGAATACATCTCTGTGTATAAAGGTGAAATCTTTCAGATCACTATTAACGCCCATTGATACCACTATTACCACAGTTTTAGAGAAAGATATAACTAGCACCACGATTAGGGTACATTCTAAAGTGGTAACGGGGGATAACTTTGGGGTCACAATTAGCACAAATCCTAAAGTGCTAAAGATAGACAAATTTGAAGCCAACATTTCCCCAAACTATGCGGCTTTAATCTAGACACTACTTTTGGAAGGATTCTGTTAGATTGTAAATGCTTGTCAAGACGATACATTTAGTTAATAAATTCGGGAACCCTTTTCCTTTGAATAGCTGCCAAGTTATTGCTAAAGCGGACATTGGTGGGCCTTTTTAGTGTGAAAATATGTCAAACCCAGACCCGTAATGATTGAAATCGATTGGTCTGATACGTTCGTTGATGTCGTTCATCGCCTTGTCCACTCCATGCTCAGGAAACATACCACTGCTTCCGGTCAGTATGAATGGATGGTCCCTCATGACGTCACTGGCATTGGTCCAACGGTCATCGATTTGCTAGAGCGTCTAATCAGTTCGGGTCTCAATTCATTTATTGTAAATATATTGAAATTTATAACAAAAAATGCACCGCGAAAGAAAATTTGTGATTTTATTTTCGATGCATTCATATTTACCTACAATCGTATTGTGTAAATAATTACATAAAAAAAACTTAGTATTAAAATTGTATTTTTTGTAAGGACTACGCCTTTGCACACAGTGGAAGGTTCCGATGAGGAAAGTTAGATTATTGTATGTTTAGAACACATGCCAATGCACACATTATAATTATAGTCAAATCCTTAGCAATATATCTATCATGTATATCTAATAGGAAAAGAGTTGCACGCTTTTGTTCAGGAGCTTAAATTTCAATATAGGCATGTGATTGTTTCAGATTTTATTGTCATTCAATGTTTTGGGAATCATTATACAATCAAAAATCGTTACGGCGTTCAAAAAGAACACGCCCACAAACCGAACGGTTGTTTCAGCGTGTCACTCACTGTATCTGGCTCGTCGATTTGTCGATACAACGTTTGAGGTATCTTCTTCGGAGACTTGTTGTTTGCGCGCATTGTCAACTTAAGATTACGCATACACGTATATTGAAATGTAAAATTTACATTGCATGTACATGTTTCAAACCATGTGTCATGAATTGAATATTTAGTGGAATATGAACTTATCCATATTTTCGTGAACTATAATGGTATTTCTGATTACAAGAGGGTAAAATGAAGAACATTACAAATGCTTGAAAGCTGTCCATACCGGCCGCTGCACTGAAAAGTAAAATCATAGCACGGTGCAAGATTCGACAACTCATTCACTTGACTTTTCTAACGTTTACATGCCAATACATGTTAAATAAATTTGTAAGTATTTTAAACGACATACATATATATCTATATCAATCAATTGCCATATTAGACTGTTTCGTTGAGCAAAGCGTACACAGGGACTTGACACGTTCCTATGACCCAGACTGGAAAAAAAAACTTTCATGCTGGGTCATAGGAACGTGTCAAGACCCGTGATTGCGTACATATATGCAAAAATTGCATGATTTTTTTATACCGGCAGCATATATCTGCCGGTATAAGTATTTCCTGTCTTGATAAAACTAGACGGTTTCAATTGTAATTGCAATATTTATTCAATATTGAACAAAAACTTAATATTTACATTCTGTATGCTTAGACCCATTGACAAAAATTACATTCATAAATGCATAACACAGGTGTTCATAGAATCTCAGCACGTGGGAACTGATAGTAACCTGATCACACTGCGTAGTAATACACTACAAAAACTACTCACTCGGAACGACCGACCTAGATGCTTAATTCTTACATCTTAAAATATTATTGAACTGTGCTTTGTGAAATATCCACGTATTCACGTGTCCTGTGCTACAAATAAACATTGAATATGGAACTACATTTTGTTGTGTTATTGTTGTTGACGGTTGCTAAGATCTCTCACGATAGTGTCACATTTCCCCGCGAAAAAACACTGTTCTCGCCACTGCGTTGCACCCGTGTATAAGCAGGAACAAACCCTGTTTATTTGTTTTATTCGTTGTTATATCGATCCACTGAAAGGATTCGTCAATGTAAATTTAAGGAATGATATTTATTTTTTCAACATTTATGAGGTCATAACAACAATGGGTTTTTGGACATATTTTACATGAATCGCTAACGCGATTCATTCAATATGTCCATAAACCCATTGTTGTTATGACCTCATAAATGTTGAAAAAATAAAAATCATTCCTTAAATAAAAACGAAAACAATTGCATATCATTTTCCGGGGAATTATCTCCATGGATACGCTCCATCGAGAGTAACACTGCAGCTGACAATACTATACTATCAGTTCCAAAAGTGTTTGTTCATTTTTCATAAAAAGATACCATCCACTTTACATTTTTATCACAATTTTATATTTTGGGCGCGTGGTACGGTACGTAAATCAGGAAAGTCTTGTTTTAGTAATTATTCTTATCTTTAAATTGTTCATGTAACGATAATCAGCAGCCACTAAAGCTTAAACAGTTCAAATGCTCAAATAAAATGTCTACATAAAGGCACTTCTTTGCATTGAATGACAGTTTCCTGGGCGTGATCTTTTTGAACACGGCTTGTTGACGCCGTAACGCTTTTGATTGTTTTGAAAATCACAAGCTGATTGAGTACATCAGGTGGGGTTAATTGTTTTGTTTGTAAAACATTGTTGATGGGTCGGTAGGACCAGCCCCAATTTGCAAGCTGAAATTCGCTGTGTAAACAACTTGTCAATTCCACGTGTAGGTTTTTAATTTTTAATTACACATTGTAATTAGCTTTGCTCTATTGAGATGTGTTCTTGTTAAGATATTGTGATCTTCTTGATGTCAATTTCTGGACAAAATGACCGCTGAATGCATGTGGAGATAACGTCTCGGGCCAGATTTTTGTGACCGCTGGCCGCATTAGACAGGTGGCTTCTTATTTCAGATTCATTGTATATTTTTTGTTCTATCGGGCGGACCACAGCCTGACCACTTAAGTGAGATGGCTGCTTATTTCAGGTGACCGGTCAAGCAGATTTGACTGTAGTTTGTTTGTCTGCATACGATCACACTTACAAATATAGTATCCATCAATTCTTCAATAAAATCTTCACCTATTCTTTTTAAATACGTCCGAAACGATTTAATCAACTCTGCAGTGATACAAAATACGTAAAACAATTCGAACAAAGATATACTTGAACAGTATTTACTATTTACATCGTAAAGCTATGACATCAGTATAAAAACAGTGTACGGGATAGGGGGTACGGGGTAGGGGTCACGGGGTACAGGGTACGGGGTGCAGGGTACGGTACGGGGTACGGTACAGGGTACGGTACAGGGTACGGTACAGGGTACGGGGTACAGGGTACAGGGTACATGGTACAGGGTACAGAGTACGGGGTACAGGGTACAGAGTACGGGGTACAGGGTACAGGGTACGGGGTGCAGGATACAGCGTAGACTGAAACAATTTATTAAATCGTTCAGCTTCGCAACACTTTGCTGTGTATTGTAGCAAAACAATGTGTTTGCTTGCATACGGAAATACGCTTTAATTTCGGGTATTATCAATCAAAGTTTAAATAAATCTGATTTTTTTTAGTTCACCGATTCTTTTTTTAAACACCAGACACGAAGATATCCACTGTGCAGTGATACAAAAACGTACAACAGCTAAACAAAAACGATATATTTGAACTGTATTTACTATTTACATATTAAAGCTACATGTATTGTGAAACTAACTTTAAAGTCAGATATGTGTATCAAGATACACATCGTATCGAATGTATTGTGCTGTGAAAATACAGCTTACAGGGTACGGGGTACGGGGTGCGGGGTTCGGGGTACAGGGTACAGGGTACATGGTACCAGGTACAGGGTACATGGTACAGGGTACAGGGTACGGGGTACATGGTACGGGGTACAGTGTACATGGTACGGGGTACATGGTACCAGGTACAGGGTACAGGGTACAGGGTACATGGTACCAGGTACAGGGTACATGGTACAGGGTACAGGGTACAGGGTACAGGGTACAGGGTACAGGGTACATGGTACATGGTACATGGTACAGGGTACGGGGTACAGGGTACATGGTACGGGGTACGGGGTACGGGGTACATGGTACGGGTTACGGGGTACTTGAATCAGGTACATGGAATGTATTATCGTGTGTATTTCAAGTAGTGGGGTGCGAGGCCAAATTGGGGGTTTGCCTATCCATTGAAAATATTTAAATTCAAGAAGGTCTATTTTCTAGATTAGATTTAAGCAGACGTAATTTGTCTCTGATTTTTTTTTTTTTTTTTTTTTTTTTTTTTTTTTTTTTTTTTGTAATTTTACGTTTCTTATGCAATAAAGGTTTGAAATACACGTTTTTATTACATATATTTTACTCATCAAAATTATATGTACTCATTTGCATATAGAAAGTTACGCGCCTGCAAGATGAAAATAACAAAAATTAACCTACAACATGAGATTCCAGCAAGCTTCTTGCGTAATTGTCAGTATCAAGGTCACAGTTCACTTCATCAAATTATCTGGTAGGCTTGTCCAAAATTTGAGTCACTAACGTTCTGATTTACTAGCCAAAACAAATACCCTGCGCTTGTACTCTGCTTATTGTCAGAATTATAAATTGTTCCAGATTGTTCTATTATTTTCCAAAACAGTTTTCTGTTTATACATAAGAGATGAGCATGTTCAATACATTAAAACATGAGTTGATGGTAAGCTAACCATGCTTTGATAACTGGAATCAACCTTTTAGCTGGCAGGTCAACCTGCTGTGGGTCAAGGGTCGCTCCCGCCGGTACCTGTTGCAAAGTCTGTTTACCCTCTGTTAGATTATGGACTAACCAAATCAGTCACATTTCGACGAAATATTTTATTTCTAGGGTTGAAAGCATATCTCAATACATCTGTCAAGATCCAACAGGACGGATGGCTTCACTTGTTGTGTACACACAGGTATACTGGTCAGGTAGCTCTAATTTATCACTGTAATTCCGGAATATTGGTACGGAAGCCGGCTTTGTTTTTAATTCCGGATCTCCTGTCCGGAGACCGACTGCTTTTGTCAATTTTATTAGTTGCGAGGTTGTTGTTTCCGGTGAATAAAGTGGAGGGAAACACATGTTCTTGTCAGCGTACTCTTTGTATTATAAACTTACGGATCAACGCCTCATTATCACTGCAGGCGAGTTCCCCAAACTCAAAACGTTGACCCAACACACTGCGCTGATTGGAGACAAGACATTTTGTTTCGTAAACTTGTCCGTAATATTTATTTCCTCTTAAACTATCAAACCAGGGACGTGTAGTGTATACTGTCCCTGATCAAACAAAGTGTTTAAAACCAAAAACAATATGAAAATCTTTATACATCTTCGTTTTTCGTCAAAGTATTTCGGCTTCACCTGTAATTGACATCGCATAACGTTTATGTACATCAGCAGCGCCACCTGTAACTAGGTCGTCGAAAGCAGCTGAATTTATGCAAGAATCTGACTTCGAATACGAAATATAGCAAGAATGGTTGGTGCAAATAACTGACCATCCCAAACACCGTGTGCTGCTTAAACAACTGAAAGAAAGCCTCGTGTTACTCAGAGACGTTAGCTAGATAATTTTCAGTCAAAAATCAAAATCGTTATATAATTAGCATAATGTCGAAATAAACAATATCGTGTTTGTCGGCGAATAGTCGTCCCGATCAGAGTGAAGGTTAAAACAATTTATGTTGTGCACGTCTTTTTAAGCGGCTTGTAATTATATAGCTTGTTATTGTTTCTCAAAAATCGGAATTAAGTCATCGAAAAATAGTCCGGCAGCGTCTGACGTAAACGTGCCTCGTAATCGCCAAGTATAACTTACTGGGATTTATCTAGATCTACTCTAATCCAATTAAAACAACCCTTACCCGACCCTGACTTACCCATTTGTTCTCCACAGACCACCCTCGGAACAAGACAATGTAGCCACATGTAGCGATTGCTCAAGAAACGGTTATCGGAAAAGTTTTCCCTCTATTGTCTGCAGTAATTTAAATCAAAGCCCTCTCATAGGCATTTTCACCAACAGCAGACTCAAATTGCCAATCATGTTTTACTTTCGCTAATGGCGACCGCCGTGATATATTTTTTAATGAAACTTTTAAGGCCGTTTTCGGATAATATACACATGCAAACCATAACATCAACTTTTTTTATCTTAATATATCTAACCAGAAGCGTAAGAGAAGTGATGTGTGCTGAATAAATATGGGGCGGGGTCAATTATATACCAATTACAATCATAATCGTTACGGCGTCAACAAGCCGTGTTCAAAAAGAACACGCCCACAAACCGAACGGTTGTTTCAGCGTGTCACTCACTGCATCTGGCTCATCGATTGGTCGATAGAACGTTTGAGGTCGGTGTCGCCTTGTTTTCAGAAGCAATGTACAACATTGTATATTTTTCGGAGACTTTGCGCCCATTGTCAACTTAAAATTACGCATACACGTATATGGAAATGTAAAATTTACATTGCATGTACATGTTTCAAACCATGTGTCATGACTTGAATGTTTCGTTTGATGTGTACTTATCCACATTTTCGTGAATTGTAATGGTATTTCTGATTACAACAGGGCAAAATGAAGAATATTACACACGCTTGAAAGCAGTCCATACCGGCCGCTGCACTGAAAAGTAACATCATAGAACAGTGCAAGATTTGACAATATTTGTAAATTATATAATAACATTGATGTGCACGAAAACGATAACATTTTATTTTATAATAAAAGTAAGTGCACAATCGGCGCAAGAAACTTTAATTCAATGCAAAGAGTTCTTTTATGTATACAGTTTTATGTGAGAATACTTTTCATGACAATTAAACTGTATTAAGCTTTTTTGGCTGCTGATTATCGTTACATGAACAATTTAAAGGTAAGAACAATTACCAAAACAAGACTTTTCCTGATTTACGTACAGTGCGACGCTATTTATTTGGATATAATTTTCCATAGTCTATTTTATCAAAACTAATAAATTTAATCAGAACCCTCGTTGACTCCAACATATTTCAACTATGCATATTTTCTGCCGTTATTGATCGTTTATCCCCAAATATTCGCCAAAATACCGGAAGTATCCCTTCCAGGGTACAGTGGCGCCGGTTCGGCCTACGTTACTCTGTTGGCATTTCGCGTTCTTTTTATATAACCACGCGCCCGAAATATCAAATTGTGATAAAAAAAAAAAATGGATAGTATCTATTTATGAAAAACGAACGAACATTTTTGGAACTGATAGTATAGTATTGTATAAAGAACATTGATATTTATCTAAAAAGTGTCCCGATTTGGGTACAGTGACGTTAGATAACCTGTGTGCCGATAGTACATTGTGTACCCACGAATGTCACCTGCAGTGTTACTTTCGATGAAGCGTATCCATAGAGATAATTCCCCTGAAAAAGATACCTAATTGTTTTCGTTTTTATGAAGTTTTTGTTCAATATTGAATAAATAAACTTTTATCAAGACAGGGAATACTTATAAGCATGCTGCCGGTATAAAAAGAGAGAATCATCCAAATAGTAGGAGATTTACTTGGCGTAGAAGTTATCCAATAAAACAGGCCAGATTACAATCTTGTTTGCCTGTGTATAATTTTAACTCTTTGGCACTTATTCCCAATAGTGATATTCAGTTTTTAATTAATGATCAATTATTTCTAGAGACCTTACTTATGGAAATTAGAGGCAAATCAATTTCTTATGCATCATACAGGAAAAAACAACAGAATCTGAGAGACGAAGAGCTTAGGAAAACTATAGAAATTCTAGAAGCTCATACAAATTTGGACCAGGAAGATTTGTGTGAAAAGAAAAAGGAGTTAGAGTCTTTACGGCTAAGGAAGATCAAAGGTAGTATGATTAGATCAAGAGCAAGATGGATAGAGGAGGGGGAGAAGCCAACATAACATAGAGAGGATAATGTTCTAATAACAAAACAGGAAGAAATCTTAGATGAAGTACGATTATTTTATGAAGAATTATATAGATTTAGGAATACAGATGATATCGATTTAAAAATATGAAAAATAACAAGAGTCCAGGGTCTGATGTTTTTACGGCAGAATTTTTTAAAGCATTTTAGAAATATTTAGGTGAATATGTTGTTCGTTCCATTAATTATAGTCTTTTAGTAGGTCAGCTCTCAGTCACACAAAGACAAGGTACAATAACATTTATTACCCCTTTGAGAAAAATCTAGGAATCTGATCGGTTAAAAACTACAGTGTACCAAACCGCATTCGTACATCTCAGGGGGTATACGAAAATCTCAGGGGGGATACGGTCATGTCACGTGCTTCTCAGCAGTAATACGGTGGAATCGCGTGATTTTACAATGGGGTGTATACGGGTCACGTGTCTTTGTATCTTGGGGCCGGGCATCGGGAGACAACTCGCATTCGTCGTCTGCTTCGCTG
>NW_018406335.1:0-293 GCF_002113885.1 Mizuhopecten yessoensis
CTGTGTTTCTCATTTAAATACACAATGGTACAAGAGCTGTGTTTCTCATCTAAATACTCAATGGTACAAGTACTGTGTTTCTCATCTAAATACATAATGGTACAATTACTGTGTTTCTCATCTAAATACACAATGGTACAAGAGCTTTGTTTCTCATCTAAATACACAATGGTACAAGTACTGTCTTTCTCATCTAAATACACAATGGTACAGGTACTGTGTTTCCTATCTAAATACACATTGGTACAAGTACTGTGTTTCTCATCAAAATACTCAATGGTACAAGAGCTGTG
>NW_018406335.1:2163-2640 GCF_002113885.1 Mizuhopecten yessoensis
TCAATGGTACAAGTACTGTGTTTCTCATCTAAATACACAATGGTCAGAGCTGTGTTTCTCATCTAAATACACGATAGTAGAGTACTGTGTTTTTCATCTAAACAAACAATGGTACTAGAGCTGTGTTTCTCATCTAAATACACAATGGTACAAGAGCTGTGTTTCTCATCTAAACAAACAATGGTACAAGTACTGTGTTTCTCATCTAAACAAACAATGGTACAAGAGCTGTGTTTCTCATCTAAACAAACAATGGTACAAGAGCTGTGTTTCTCATCTAAACAAACAATGGTACAAGAGCTGTGTTTCTCATCNCTACACAATTCTCAGATCTTTGTTTCTCATCTAAAGACAAATTGGTACAAGAGCTGGGTTTCTCACTTAAATACACAATGGTGCAGGTGCTTTGTTTTTTATCAAACTACACAATGATACAAGTACTGTGTTTCCTATCTAAATACACAATGGTACAAGAGC
>NW_018406336.1:0-293 GCF_002113885.1 Mizuhopecten yessoensis
GACATTTACTTCTCTCGAAAGGTGGAATTCTCTTGACAGGTGGAAAAAGTCTAAACCTTTAACATTGACATTATTTGAATTATTTAACCAACATTCACATAGAAAAACAATATCTGAATCGTGAAAAATATTAAGAAAATTATCATCTATAATTTTATTTTCTATGCAATAATCTACGTTCCAAGAGTATATATTAATTTGGGATATGTTCTCCTGTGAGCCCTATATGGACACAGCTTTGTCGAAGGTCTGTTCGTCATCACAACCCGCATGAGAACATTGCCCATCCTGGC
>NW_018406336.1:1883-2483 GCF_002113885.1 Mizuhopecten yessoensis
TCAAAACTTTGTAACAGCTTTAAGATTAAAGGTGACAGCCAACCTGGCTATTTTCTTTGTAATGCATGTACTTAAACTGTATGGGTACCATGAATAATTCAAAATGGCTGCCTAACTTTAAGGTATGCTGGAATTATTTAAGATTGCTACACGTAAAAAACTAATGGATAATAAAAAGAAAAATAATGAAGGGGGGGGGGGGCTGCTGGCATGGTATATTGGTATGCTTGATAAACTTAAAGATAATTATTCGAAATAAGGATATCTTATGCATGATAAACTGGATAATATTTCAGATCAACAAACTTCAAGATGGATAGAACCGCTACCATATTTGGATGTTATATTCAGCAATACCGTCATATCACGACACAGACATATTGTACGGGCGAATGGATGATATCATCGTGTGTGGTATTTATTTCCTTTATTGCAAACCTTCAATTGCTTTTTACATACACTTTATTATTTCTGCAGAAATTTACTGACGATTATACCGTGTTTATTTTCTTGTTATTAATTTTTAACGGAAAAAAGACGTAGACAACAGATTTTATCACCTCAAATTACCATAGCGTTCATTTGATATGTGAATAATAA
>NW_018406337.1:0-293 GCF_002113885.1 Mizuhopecten yessoensis
ATGAGATGTCAGACATTTTACACTTACCAATTCCGTGGTATTCGTAACCTGCAGAGCTACAAAGATACTAACAGATACAAACGGTATGCTGATCCACCTCGTTCCTTTTCACCAAATCTCCAATTCCCTATTCTGATGGAAGAAGACAGTCAAAACAAAGAAGTAGAAGAAAACTTTGTAATGTTGAATAACAAGTTTTAATAAATATTATGCATCAATTCTAGCATCCACAATGACGCCTTTGTTAATTTCTGAAATGTCTTCATATGTATCTTTGTCTATGAGACTCCACA
>NW_018406337.1:1434-1596 GCF_002113885.1 Mizuhopecten yessoensis
TGCACACACCAAAACTTTAGCTGGTTTGAAGATCTTGATTTTTGATTCATATTTAGAACTAAATATTCTGCCATTCTTCAAAGCCTCTATGAATGAGTAATTGATATGTTCCTCCATAGAACGAGTAAAATCAAATACTACATATTCTTCTTTGTTGTATGC
>NW_018406337.1:1815-2660 GCF_002113885.1 Mizuhopecten yessoensis
ATAGCCATGCAGTGATAGTATTGAAAAAGGAACACAAAAAGAACTTTGCTGAATTCAAGGTAATGTGGGAGGGGTATGAACTACCCATGTTTGATGATATAGAGTCTGTTAAACACTTCAAACAAGCTGTGAAATACTGCTCTAAAGAAGATTATCTTTGTGACTTGAAAGGCATAGATCATGACTTATTATCCACATTGAAGTTAGCATGGTGTTATGCTCAAAAAGTAGACATTTTAAACCCTCTACACTACCCCTTTTGTCGGCTGATACCAGGAGAACAACGCAAGTTTACAGCGTTCTTTGACATGTTCATTCATGATCAGGAAGTGAAGAAAATGAAGGCAGATATGAATGATTGCATTCTTTATCCTTGGCAAAGAAAATGCATTGAAGAGTTGGAAAACCAAGGAAACAGAAAAGTATTCTGGCTTTATGATGATGTTGGAAATCAAGGAAAGACATTCCTTGCACAGTACCTAGCAGCACATAAAAACTGTTTAGTTTTGGAGAATGGAGGCAAAAAAGATTTGGCTTTTGACATATGAAAAAACCGAAGACACCCAGCAAGACGCCCCACCCGGTCACATTATACTGACAACGGGCGAACCAGTCGTCCCACTCCTAATTTACTGAGCGTTAAGCAGGAGTAGAAACTGCCATTTTTAAAGACTTTGGTACGTCTCGGCCAGGGGACAGAACCCAAAGCCTTCCTCACAGGGGCGAACGCTCAACAAATGGCCAAAAGTGAGGCATTGTCAAGGGAGATATTAGGAAGAAGAAAGTTATTTAGAAAGGAGAGAAGAGATAAGGTCCCAAATTTAGTCGCCTCTTACGATCATGCA
>NW_018406337.1:3557-28631 GCF_002113885.1 Mizuhopecten yessoensis
TTAAAGACTTTGGTATGTCTCGGCCAGGGGACAGAACCCAAAGCCTTCCTCACAGGGGCGAACGCTCAACAAATGGCCAAAAGTGAGGCATTGTCAAGGGAGACATTAGGAAGAAGAAAGTTATTTAGAAAGGAGAGAAGAGATAAGGTCCCAAATTTAGTCGCCTCTTACGATCATGCAATAGGGGGCAGCAGGTACAATTCTTATGCCCTACCTGCAGGGTTGCATAGTTCCGGAAGTCTAACCGTGCCAAGTTCAGTGAGTCCATGTTTCCTGGCCGAACCAGACTGATGAGAGCACATTCCCAGAAAATATTTTCTCAGGGCCCGAAAGCCCGGAGCAGTCTGATCTTCAAGGACCTGATGAAACTACACAATGGAAACATGGACATTATTACAAAACGTGTACACGCTGTGCTTGATGTGACAGTTTCGTGCTACTCCGGTGACTGCTCACAATGCAAACAACATTCTGTCGTGTGCTCTGGGGGTGGCAGTAACAACTGGTGGACACGCTCAATGTTCCCGAGTGCCAAAACAATTCACGGCCTGCAGATTATGTGTTTTTATGTATTCCTAGACCTGATTTTTAAAAGTGAAAATGGAGGAATTCTTCAAATTGTATCAATCCAGAATATTTGAAAATTCAGTTATCAGGGCAGAAAATGGAATATGTAGAATCTGGCAGGGACCATTAACGAAGAATGGAAAATATGGACTGATTAGTTTCCGAGATCCAAGGGATTTGAAATGGAAAAAAAACATGCTCAAAGACTGTCATTCATGGTTTTTGAAAAATAAAAATGAATTTAAACTTTAATTTTTAATCAAATTTAACTTGTTTATAAAAACTAATCGATTCAAAAAATCAAGGATGCAGTATAGAATAATCATGGCAAATTTTATCGAAATTGGTCAAGAAATACGGATCTGAGAAATAAAAACATTCACTTTTAAACCAGTCATATAGGACTAAGACCACAATTAATTTTACTATATGTTTCATTGTAACGTCGGACCTCAGTCTAACTGGTGGGATGATTTCGATTTGTTTGTTTGATTTTGTTTAACGTCCTATTAACAGCTAAGGTCATTTAAGGACGGCCTCCCCTGTGTGCAAGATGCATGCGTGTAGTGTATGTGTGTGTATTTTGGGAGGCTGCGATATGTTCGTGTTTGTCTCCTTGTGATAGCGCGGAACTGATGCCGACTTTATAGTGCTACCTCACTGAAACATACTGCCGAAGACACCCAGCAGGACGCCCCACCCGGTCACATTATACTGACAACGGGCGAACCAGTCGTCCCACTCCTAATTTGCTGAGCGTTAAGCAGGAGTAGAAACTACCATTTTTAAAGACTTTGGTATGTCTCGGCCAGGGGACAGAACCCAAAGCCTTCCTCACAGGGGCGAACGCTCAACAAATGGCCAAAAGTGAGGCATTGTCAAGGGAGACATTAGTAAGAAGAAAGTTATTTAGAAAGGAGAGAAGAGATAAGGTTCCAAATTTAGTCGCCTCTTACGATCATGCAATTGGGGGCAGCAGGTACAATTCTTACGCCCTACCTGCAGGGCAGTTCGAGGTAAGTGCCATTATATACATTGTATTAATATGTTTCATTTTGTTTACAAGTGTCAATACTATACAAGCGCATTGCATACATGTTTATTGTTACCGTCTGCTTATCTACGTTGTTTGACTACACAAAAAAAACGAGAAGCGTGAAAGACACGCTGCGTGCGCGGGGCGCAAATTGGACTGAGAATGAAATGACCTTAGCTGTTAATAGGACGTTAAACAAAATCAAACAAACAAACAAACTGAGAATGAAAAAACTATCCTAATAGAGGAAGTTTTGAAAAGAGAGGACACTCTCTTCGGAAAGTTTGCGGGGTGTGGTGGGGTGGGGTCTTGCACCGTTTCGTGACAAAGAATATTGGTCATCCGTTCTCCGGGCACTGAATTCGGAAGTAAAATGTTACTATTTGTTTACAATACGAGTTCCGCTTGACATATGTGCGATGCGAATAACAGATTGATATATGCGTCAAGTTGTGAGCACTTCGTTAGAACATGCGTTTTTTTATTATTATTATCTATTATGATATCTGTAGACTCTGTTGAATACAAGGGTTTTTTTTTATTCGACATATAAAAATGGCGGCGATGGCAATATTATAATTATTAATAAATTAGTATTGAATAAAAGTGAAAGTAGGATCGGTCATCCGTGATCCGCACACTACTATTCGCTAGGTGTTTTGGTCGGTTTTGACGTTGTTTCAACGAACATAGTACTGAAAAAATAAATAAAGTGCACTGTTCCTGACATAGAAGAATATTGGTCATCCGTTCTCCGGGCAGTGAATTCGGAAGTAAAATGTTACTATTTGTTTACAACACAAGTTCCGCTTGGCACATGTGCGATGCGAATAACAGATTGATATATGCGTCAAGTTGTGAGCACTTCGTTAGAACATGCGTTTTTTTAAATTATTATTATCTATTATGATATCTGTAGACTCTGTTGTATACAAGGGATTTTTTTTATTCGACATATACAAATGGCGGCGATGGCAATATTATAATTGTTAATAAATTAGTATTCAATAAAGCGAAAGTAGGATCGGTCATCCGTGATCCGCACGCTACTATTCGCTAGGTGTTTTGGTTGGTTTTGACTTTGTTTCAACGAACATAGTACTGAAAAAATAAATTAAGTAATTACAAATGTATAGTCAGTCGATGGGGGTGGTCTAGCTAAGCGTCAAATACAGTACTCACTTTAACACGACACCTGAATTAATGTTGTACAATTGTAACAGTTATATACTTCATTTTTAAGTTATCATAAATGAATGGTTCTTTTTAGAGACAAATAAGGTTCCACCGTATAAATTTCAAAGAAAATCACAGTGATGACATGCTGACTGAAATAAATTTGAGATAAGTCTAGAATTTATTTATTTATTTTTATTTAAAATGAAAGATTTTCGGTAGCTTTGTATTCTTTCTAAGAGCCCCCTCCACGCGACTGGTCCTTGGGGGCGTTGACCCTAGCAGATTATTGCTAGAGTCGTATGCCCCCTATCTGGTGCCTAAGGGGGAGCCGAGGTTGGAATTAACAGCCCTGGCTCCTAAGGCACACACTGGAGGATTTTGCCTCGCTCAGGGGAGACAACTTGTACCTCCTGGCGAGCCAACTCAATGCCAATGGGTTCTACTCTTTCGAGTAAGGGACCTCCTGGCATAGCCAACTGTCGCCACCAGTAGTGTGGGTAGGGATTACTTCCCCACCAGTTTACTCGCTAGGTATTTTGGTCGGTTTTGACTTTGTTTCAACGAACATAGTACTGAAAAAATAAATAAAGGTAAGTAATTACAAATGTATAGTCAGTCGATGGGGGTGGTCTAGCTAAGCGTCAAATACAGTCCTTACTTTCACACGACACCTGAATTAATGTTGTACAATTGTAACAGTTATATACTTCATTTTTAAGTTATCATAAATGAATGGTTCTTTTTAGAGACAAATAAGGTTCCACTGTATAAATTTCAAAGAAAATCACAGTGATGACATGCTGACTGAAATAAATTTGAGATAAGTCTAGAATTTATTTATTTATTTTTATTTAAAATGAAAGATTTTCGGTAGCTTTGCATTCTTTCTAAGAGCCCCCTCCACGCGACTGGCCCTTGGGGGCGTTGACCCTAGCAGATTATTGCTAGAGTCGTATGCCCCCTATCTGGTGCCTAAGGGGGAGCCGGGGTTGGAATTAACAGCCCCTGGCTCCTAAGGCACACACTGGAGGAATTTGCCTCGCTCAGGGGAGACAACTTGTACCTCCTGGCGAGCCAACTCAATGCCAATGGGTTCTACTCTTTCGAGTAAGGGACCTCCTGGCATAGCCAACTGTCGCCACCAGTAGTGTGGGGAGGGATTACTTCCCCACCAGTTTACTCCCGAACTCCGTGCAAGTAACCTCTCAGCACGTCAGAAGTACGGTTGTAGTAAGGTGAGTGGGATACTCTCCTCCTTAACTCCAAACTCAAAGTGGGGGGCACTGAAGTAGCCCCCAGATTCGTCTGTGGCATCCACAGGCAGGGGAGGTTAAGCTTCCCTATTATCTTCCAAAACCAAGTCATCCTACATCTTTATACAAATTGGGAGGGCATTCTCTCCTTGAACATTTTATTGACTCCCTGGGTCCCTATTGTGATAAGACAGCTCCCTTTACCAGTAATTGATATGATAACAGCTTAAATGGGACTGTCTACGGGCAGCGTGCCCATCAATGAAATTTGCAAAGGGAACACATACCCCATAGCTGATATTGGGCCCTGTCACAGGGAGACTATTTTCATACTATCAAGGCACGGGGTGACTGTGCCTATTGTTTGGATTATATCCATAGCCGTGGTGTTCCTTGGGGAGATAAGCCCAGCAAGACTAGAAGCTGTGGTTATTGAGGCCTAAATCAAACACTGGCCTCCACCACTAACCTCATCTCCAAATGGGTACGATAGGACTGTACTTAACATATTGTTACTTAAGGAGTTACTTAACAACTTGTCTCTCAATTCTAGAAGGCGACAATGTGTTATCTACCTAATGGGGGTTCGGCCTTCACAAAACACTGTTCATTTAAGGGGGGTATTGACCTCCCCGTTAATCCACCTCTGGAGGGCCGACTGGCCGACTTCAAGCGCCAACACCAAGGCGGTTTCTCATCATCGGACTTCTTCCTGGTCATAACCAGGCCCTAGGAGGGGCCTTCATAAAACGTGTGGTGAATTTCGGGAGAGTTATTTCCCTTGGACCGTGGACCGCGCCGACACGAGATCTCGTGAGCTACGCGACAACATCTCTGTGACGTATTGGCGCGGTCTCTTTATATCTTGATCTACACTGAACAACACGTGAGTGATTTTCCTCCGCCTTGCTATTTGATTTCGGGCGCTGAGAGCAGTTACAACTACTTGTTGTGACGGTGTGTAATACACACACACCGAATTCACGACAGCCGTTACAAAGAAAAGTGTGGAACAGTGCAGGTAACAATTCCATAATATCAAGCAAAGAGGTAAAATACTGGAGTTTCAAAAATGTTAAGTTGACTAACTAAATAATTTTGTTGAAATAAAAATCATATATTCATAAAACAGTATTTGTATATGATTTCCTGTTTCCGAGTGCAAAATACAGTACTAGTATTTTATAAAAAAAATGGTATGATTGATTGTGGAAAATGTCAGAAAAATGATATGTGCTATAGCAGGCAGGATTTCTTCAAATACCACAGCACCCGGCCCCACTCGCACAAAATCTCTATCATTCTGAAATATGTAGATGCTACTAATATTCTCATTAATCTTCCGTCAAGAAGAGGCATGATGATGCCCGCTACCCGAAAACAGGAGGTGGCCCACCCATCACTTCCCTGGGAAGGGATTGGGAATAGGGCATGAGTAAGGGGCATAACCCTACCCATCGATTCGGAAGGTGATGTTTTACATTTATAAGATAAGCCATGTATACACATTCATACATTTTGTAAATATCATGATTGATTTCATCCAATTTTAATATTATATAACTATGAATAAAAAGCGTAATTGTACATGAGGCAGATCTTACAATGAATTATGGCATTCAGATAGTGTTTTCTTAATACTTCCACAATTAATATTTTCAATATTATAAGATAAATTGTTGCCATTAAGCAGAACATATGATTTACCTATATATATAAGTACCCGCCTACATCTGCAGACTACACCATATCATCTGCAAGGCAATGGACAATGCGAGCGCTACAACCGCACAGTAATGAACATGCTCGGAATGCCTGAGGAGAAGCGCGACTGGAAATCCGACGTCGAACCCTTAGTCCATGCATATAATGCGACCAGGAACGAGTCTCCAGGGTATTCATCATTCTATCTAATGTATGGAAGAGAGCCATGGCTACCTGTAGATCTCGCCTTTGGTTTTGAAGCAGATGCTTCAAAGGAGTATTTGTCCAGCTATGTGGAGTCACTGCGAAACATCTGGAGGACTCTTCTTATACAATTGCCCTTACCAACAGGAACACTGCCAAATCCAGACAGAAGTCAGGCCCTTGTGGAGCAACATTACACAAAGGTAGTTATATTGATAAACTGATTGATTGCTTTTAGCTCACCTGACCCAAAAAATCATTTGAGCTGATGTAATAGTGCTGCAGTAGACATCCATGGTCAAACCGAGTCGCTCAGTGACCTATTGTGATTACATTCCATGTCTTTATGCATTGTCTTTTGTCTGTAAACTACCATATTTTCAATTTCTTATGAAGATTAATTGTAGAAAATTTAACGAAACTTATAAAAAAAAATCAGCCTTTGATGAGGATCAGGAATTGTACTTAAAAAGGGGTCGTCTGCCCTGGATACTCAGGGGCTAAAACTTCAAAAAACATCTCTGTAAAATACCAAAATACCAAACTCATATTTGATCACTATTTCTCTTACCCTGGACAGGTGTATCCACACTTTTCGCAGTGTGATGTCCTTTTATCCCACCTTTCTCAGGTGTGTCTCCCTTTTAAGCTTGACAAAGACCTAGGGGGAGATAGCCTTGTACAATAGTATGACGTCATGTCATCAATGCATTGATATCACATTAAAAGTAGCAGACCATGGACGACATGCAATCATTGAAGAACGAGGATGAGAGAAAAACAATCATCCCCTTAAGGGTGTGATAGCAAAGCGAGGAGAGTAATCGGAAGAAAGAATTTTCATGGAAAGGTTTAATTATTTAGAAATGTATGACGACACTTGTATCTTTGAACGTTATGCTATCATTGAATTATTCGAGTCAATCAAAGAAGAGTTACTTACTGTCACCAGACGTTCCCATGCCGTTGACCCCTAAGTTCAACTTCTTGTTGCTCTTTGTTACTATGCAAAGGGTGGTTATCTGTCTCTCGCATCACAAAGCGAGTGACCGATGCCATTATCTTAAATTTGGGTCACAAAAAAGATATCCTGATGATGTGCAAAGTCTGAAAGAGGGATTCCATTCAATAGATGGCTTCCCAAATGTTGTCGGCGCCATCGACGGAACTCCGATTATTGCACCTATCAATGATGAACATACATACGTATGCAAGAAGGGATATGCTCTGAACATCGACAGCAGTCGCAGGTTTGTATAAATTCTTGAACGAGTGAAATCCAAAATATGTAATCACAGCTTTGACACTCCACAATTTCATCTGTGTTGAATCACGTTCGAGTGGCTCCCCTTTATTTTTTACCGTTCTACTAAAACCCGGGCCAGAAACAAGAGCTAGGTGGCCTTGATCTGCCCATGACAGCTTTATTTGAAGCAACAGCACCATTTGGGAGACAGCTGATTGCTGGATGGCTGCTGGGGATTCAGGTTATCCCCTTAGACCATGGCTTTTTAACACATATAGCAAATCCAACAGCATTATTTGATGAAAGGTACATATGTGTATTACTGCAAACTACTGTTGTAGTACATTGGTTTTTATCTTATTTCATATTGTCAACTAACACGTGCATTTTAATATTTTATTACATGCCTCAATTTGATGAAGGAATCTCTGCCTTGTCAAGCATTTACGTATGATTTTTCATATCCAGTTTTATACTCGGAGCTGATCATTAACAAGCTGTAATATAACTGTCATGTTCCAATATGGTCAGCACATTGCATGGAATGCATGCTCGCCACTGAATCCAAAAACACTATGAACATATAAACTGTAAGTGATAGGGGGAAATGTTTGGAGAATTACTGAATTCCCTTTCATTAAATTTAAGGTACAATCGTTGTCGAGAGCATTTGGTATATGCAAGTCTCATTTCAGGTATGTACACTGTACATGTAAAAAAATCAAATCTTATTCAATATAAAAATTGAAATTTAACATATAGCAAGGTAACTTAATTCTGTTTTTCTTGAGAATTCCTTTATACATTTCCCTCAATTTATTACCAAAACCTCTTCATGATGCCAATATTTCTTTCAACAAAAATTGTGGCAATATAATGAGCTTTTGCTGAATCTTAACATGTACATTTCAAAAGAAGAGATGAACAGATAACGTGAAAAAGTCAACAGCATACGGATGGTGGTGGTCCAACACTGCACATAAAAACATTAATCAAGTCCAGTTAACCTCTCCATCCTTCCTTTTTCTCTATCTTCCTTCTCATTTTTTCACTACTCTTTCAGCTTCCTCTAAAACAGTACATATCACTCGATATCCTGGTTTCAACATGAAATTCCTACCAGTGTAAGATGTGAGAATGAATGTGTGAGCTGAAGCAAAGATATTCAATATAATGTGTTAATTTGCAATTTGGATGACTTTGTAGTCCATGTCAAATGCTGAACTTTTACCAGGGAATGACATCTGACTGGAAGCCAGGATTTCTGAGAACAGTGGCAGTGACAATGTTGTGGCAGGACGGGTAATTATCTGTCCACAATATCATTTTTCAAGCATACTTTCTCACAATACCCATGCTTTAATAGTATATGTGTATGTGAATCCCTGAAATGCGAAAAGGCAAGACTTGTTATTTGTTTTATATTTATTTTATTTTATGTTTCTCAAATGTAGTTCCCTAGTTTTCTTTGTTGTACATATATAATTTTTAGCAGAAACAATGAAAATTGTATGACTGTGGGTCTTGATTCTTGACCAGTAGATATTTGGGATTGAGTGCTTGACCTTGCAAATGACATTGATCTGTTTTCAATGTTACATGCAAAATTATAAACTTCAAGCAAGAATCTCATGATCATAACGTACCAATTCCAATGAATGTAAGGATCTTTCAGCAGACAACACAGGACAGAAACCTGGAGTTCTTTGGTTTAGCTAGACGACGGGTGCTAGGTGATGGTAACTGTTTATTTAGGGCCATAAGCCAAATATTGTTAGGGACTTAATATTCTCATTCTGATTTTAGGGTAACTGCCGTTGATTATATAAGAAGCAACATGCATATGTTTAGGGACTTTTTCCACCCAGATGATCCAGCTATTGACTCTGAGCAACATATGTTACATGGAATTGACCAACATCCAGACGGAAAAAAATCGTTCAAAAATAGGACATCATTAAATAAGTGTATGATTCCTTCATGGACTGAAATGTTTAGAACAGTTAAAGATGTATTACAACACTTGGATAATTTTCATTCTGCAATTATTGAAAGATCTTTACTAACTTTTCCAAGCTTTGATTAATTTAAGCCATGGAAAGTGGGCGAGGAATGATCAAACAATGTTTTCTTTAAAAAGAACGGAAAGAAACTAATAGTAAGGCAAGCACATCTTATCAGTTTGTTTGCAATAGAAACGGGATACAAAACATCAGAATTAAACAAGAAAAAATACCAATTACAGAATCGAAAATGTAACATTAAAGGGTCTTGTAAGATCAATACTGTGTGTCCATCGCGTATGCTAGTTGTTGAAGACAAAGCTACTTGAACTGTCAAGTTACAGTATATACAAACCCATAGCCATTCTGTCGACTTTGATCAGAAAAAATATCTCCCAGTTTCGCAACATGTTAGGGATGATATTGCTAAAAAACTGTCATTAAGGATTCCAGTTAATTCTATTTTAGATGATATTCATAATGACATTGGTAATTTAGGTGGGAGGGATTCAGATGATATTAATTTTTACCAATTAGTGAATCGTCAAAACATTATAGGAATGAAAAGGAAACTTGAAGACTGTAAATATCAAAAGCATAGTGATGATGGAACTTCAACTTTACTCTGGGTACAGGAGTTTCAAACTAATCCACCAGTCAATCCTGTACTTGTCTATAAGCCGCAAGGTTTCTATTCCTTTAGGTAAAAATGATTTTATGCTAGTTCTTATGACGCAAGCACAAGCCAATATGTACCACAAGTTTGGCAATATAATTGTATGTATGGATTCTACACACAAAACAAATTATTATGAATTAAAACTTATTACTTTGATGAGTATAATAAAGGATACCCTGTTCCAATTTGTATTTCTAATAGAGAAGATACAACAGCTAAACAGATTTGTTTGAATGCAGTCAAATCGAAGTGTCCAGAAAACAGATATAGGCATTATTCTTACTGACGATGATATGGCAGGTGTAAATGCTGTTAGGGCAGTATATGGTAGAGATATTCAGCATTATCTTTGAGTTCGGCATGTGCACCAGTCCTGGAAGCGCGAATTTCAAACTGTTCAAAATAAAGACCATAAAGTTGAAATATATTTCTCTCTCCATGCTCTGTTAAATGTTTAAACTGAAGCAGAATACAACAGCAAAGTATGCAACTTAAGAGCCAAATTTCTATTCTTATTTTCAAGCAAACTATGCATCAAGACCTGAAAATTGGGAACTTCATCTATGTCAATCAGATCTACCAACACAATTTAATACTTTGTTTGTTTGATTTTGTTTAACGTCCTATTAACAGCTAAGGTCATTTAAGGACGGCCTCCCCTGTGTGTAAGATGCATGCGTGTAGTGTTAGTGTGTGTATTTTGGGAGGCTGCGATATGTTCGTGTTTGTCTCCTTGTGATAGCGCGGAACTGATGCCGACTTTATAGTGCTACCTCACTGAAACATACTGCCGAAGACACTCAGCAGGACGCCCCACCCGGTCACATTATACTGACAACTTAATACCAATATGTTTGTTGAAAGTTTTCACAACAAGTTAAAAACTATTTAATTTGGTAGCAAGCAGAATAAGAGAATTGATAAGTTGATATATATTCTTATAAATTTGGATAAAGATTATAATTTAAACAGGATCAAGTATACAACATACAATAAACCTGAGGATTTACACAACTTCCAAGTTTCAGACCGACATGTATAAAGTTTAACAATTCCTGACAATTTCATTGTTAATATAAACGAAAATCAATATTCTGTTCAATCATCAATTGAAAATGTTTCTCCTTATACATTTAATAGGATTGAAACATCTTGTACCCTTCGATCTTGCTTTGACAAGTGTCAAATCCGTCCATGTGTAAAATTATATACACATGTATACTTGTTCATGTCCTGACTACCAATATTTATGCAAGCACATCCATAAAGTGCATTCATTAAGTAAGCTCCCAAGTGTCTCTCAAGAATTAGTTGACGAAATGGTCCATACATCTACCCATGATACTGCATCCATATTAAACAATGCTAATCGACAGTTAAACCGATGCAAGAGGGCTGTTGATATAATTAAGAATAAACTTGAACTGCCAAATATTTAATCTTCTTTGTCTTAAATCTATTGCTTTGTATTTATAAAATGTGTTTAGGGCATTAACATCTGCAGATAATTCAATTGCACCTCATACAATGCCACCAAAAAGTAAGTTTGGACCAAACAAGATTTTCTCAGCTTTAGATTTGTTTGTTTGATTTTGTTTAACGTCCTATTAACAGCTAAGGTCATTTAAGGACGGCCTCCCTTGTGTGCAAGACGTATGCGTGTAGTGTATGTGTGTGTATTTTGGGAGGCTGCGATATGTTCGTGTTTGTCTCCTTGTGATAGCGCGGAACTGATGCCGACTTTATAGTGCTACCTCGCTGAAACATACTGCCGAAGACACCCAGCAGGACGCCCCACCCGGTCACATTATACTGACAACGGGCGAACCAGTCGTCCCACTCCTAACTTGCTGAGCGTTAAGCAGGAGTAGAAACCACCATTGTTAAAGACTTTGGTATGTCTCGGCCAGGGGACAGAACCCAAAGCCTTCCTCACAGGGGCGAACGCTCAACAAATGGCTAAAAGTGAGGCATTGTCAAGGGAGACATTAGGAAGAAGAAAGTTATTTAGAAAGGAGAAAAGAGATAAGGTCCCAAATTTAGTCGCCTCAGCTGAAGAAAAAGCACCATATCCTCCAATGAGATATGTACAAAGAACTACAGAGTTTCAACCTTCAATAGATATCACTACAGACGACCCAATAGTTGTAAGAAACGGTGGCATAGCCATAAACAACAATTACCGCATTCCACCACCATCTAACAACAGATCATTTTCTTTCAAGTTGCCTACTGTACAGGACAGACAATTACAGTTGTCACAACTCGCCCTCCACCTTCATCAAACCAGTCAGACAATTTCTATTGAATTACTCCATCTAAACAAATATAACAAAAAACAAAAAGTCAATTAAGTTTTTATAGTACAGTTGTGGACCTGTGCATTGTGCGTGCAGACACAACTTATTAGGTCTAGGTTTGTTTAATACAGTTGTGGATCTGTGGATAGTGTTCACATGCCGAAGACCCAGCAGGATACCCCAACCGGTCACATTATACTGACACGGGGCGAGCCAGTCGTCCCACTATTAAATTGCTCAGTAGGCAGGAGTAGAAACTACCTTTGTACATACTCTGGTATGACTAAAGACCAAATGTTAGGCTTTGTCAAGGAAGACATTAGTAAGAAGAAAGTTGTTTAGAAAGAAGAGAACAGATAAGATCCCAAATTTAGTCGACTCTAAGATCATGCAATGTGGGCAGCAGGTAGAAAGAAAAATAAAGATCCCATACATTGCAATATAGAGGACCCCAAAGCAAATCCCCTATTCGCAAGGGTTTCTCAAATTAGTCGCCTCATACGATACTGCAGCGGATAACACAAAAGCTATGTGAAGTAACTCTCAATATTAACAGTGTACGTCGTCTGCTACAAGTGTATATTGGTTTTACCTTTTGCTGCTGATTAAGCTTATGATCATAATCAGAAGACTTGGAGGAGTTTGTAGGGTCAAGGTTTGCCATATTGTTCAGTTTACTTTTGTTAAACGTCCTAGTATCAGCTAGGTTCATTTAAGGATGTGGGCCCATGTGTGTTGTGTTTGAATTTATATTTCAATTCTACAGGTTTGCCTGCATCTTGACCAGCTTCAAAATAGGGAAAATGGGGTTCTGTCAGGAGACTGACTACCCCTGCCGACCTCTCCTCTGAACCTATTAAGTAAATATGAGAGACCACACACTTGTGCTTTTTTTTTAACGAATCAATAAATAGCACGAGTTTATTGCGCGGACGAATATATTCACGAGTGTGTGGTCTTGTTTTTAACGCATACCTTCCGTATTTGGTAGAGATCCATACAAAGATTTTATAAACTTAAATCTATTGCACATGTGCAATACAGACATTTTAGAAGATTGAAAAGGCGTTCCTTTACTCAGAGGTGAGCTAATCTTATATGATTTCTTTTTTCTGGTTTTGGGCATTTAAAATGATAAACCTATGACACCAAGTATAAGGACATTATTTTGATTAAGTGAAAGTAATTACCATATACTTGAGAAAATTCCACATGCTGTGCAGTAGTGTTATTTTTGCTTTGTCTCCGTGGGCATGACCAGAGTCTGTAAAAATGAAATGGTAGTTTCTACTCCTGCTTAACCCTCAGCAATTTAGGAGTGGGGCGGCTGGTTCGCCCGTTGTCTTCGGTAGTATGTTTCAGTAAGGTAGCACTCACTATAAAGTCGGCATCAGTTCCGCGCTATCACAAGGAGACAAACACGAACACATCGCAGCCTCCCAAAACACACGCATACCACTTACACACAGAGGAGGCCGTCCTTAAATGACCATAGCTGGTAAATTATCGCCATTTTAGGCTTTTTGATGTAATATTAAAAATATTTTTGTATACACTTTATCCCTTTGACCTTGAAATTTGGTGAAGATCATATATTTGAACAAACTTGGTAGCCCTTTCTCCGTACATATTGGTTTGATATCATCACTCTGGGGATTCGCATGAAACCTGAGAGGGTTGTGAAAGTGATTGTTGCCTGTGCGATCCTCCACAACATTGCCATCACCTTGCAGGAGCCTGTAATGGATGAGGATATTGAACTGCTGTGGACGATGTATATGAACGATCCTACGATAGCCGTACTGCTAGGATCAATATAACTAGGACTTTGTTTTTAACTTTTAGTTAATATTTCTGATATCAGAACCGATAAGGGGCCACGCAGAGTGCCCCCTACTCCAGGTTGGTGTGAAAACGTTAGGGGGGCGCGTTGTTTTGTTTTGTTCAACTTCCGACTAATCGATTAGGTAATTTAAGCAACCCTGCAGGTCGAGGATCAAAAAAAGATTTCACCTGCTGGTTACTAACCGAATGTATCGAAAAAGGCGACTAATGTTGGGACCCCTCACGCCCTGCAAAATTTGGAATTTGGTAGGACACCAATATTTATTCTGCTGCACTCATTGGAATTTTATTTTTCTACTTGTATCTACCAGTAAATTTCCCTAGCGCCTTGCTTGGCAATACCTCACTTGGCTTTACTTTTGAGCGTTCACCCAATTGAGGAAGGTTTTGGTTTAGTTTGGTTTTGTAACGAAGTTGACCCTCATATTTTCTCATGTTATACATATTTATGGCACCTTCCTTAATTCAATGAAATAATAACAAATCATTCTTGTATATTTTGTAGATTACATTTATTATTGATGGTGTGAGTCGTCGACAATGGCAAAGAGAGAGAGAGAGAGAGAGAGAGAGAGAGACTTTGAGTTAAATATGATATGTCAGATTTACGAGTGTTGATGTATCATTCCAATAGGAATGTTGACTTCTAGGACCTAGTTACGATGTTTTGTTTGTTGTTGTGCTAGAGAGCGAGTATAAAAGAGCGAGCGTTTGTAATTTCGTTAGACTTTTATCGACTTTTACACTAAGACTTCTTTATTCGGACATCATTTATACTTTTTCGGCCTTTGAACCTAAATTACCATTAATAATTCAGTTTCATAACTTCGTCACGTTCATTAGGAAAGCTTTATCTAAAAATTATTGGCTAGTTCAGCCATTTCAGCAATGTTTTATCTATATTATATTCTACTTACGTGGATTACGTTACCGGAGACTTCAGTGTTGAGACCTAGGATAAGGTTAGTGTGTTTGTTGTTTGATTACTATGCAATGATCTGTGTGATAGATATCATGAGTATCTAGAGGTAAGCAGCATCTGGATGATCATAAAATTGAGCTCGCGGAAAGCACAACACCACAGACAGAGGACAGTACCACAGCAATGTCAACAACTACCACATCCACGACCACTACAGCTTGCAACACAGACCACATAGAACAACAGGACGATAGTGCGAACAGACAACCACACCAACGAATTATCCGGAGACCCCAGATACTATTTTATAGGAGCCCCATCACATTACATGAACGGATTCACAGCAAGTTTACCGAGGTCCGCCCGGACTACTATATCACAGACAAGAACAGCGTATCAACGACGATTTATCCCACACGGAGTTATGTGCATCACCAAGAGAGAGACCCTAAGACTGCCAAATATAAACATGTATACTTGGAGGACACCTGGATCAGGGACCCAGACAGACGAACCGAACCATTGGATCTTTCTTTAAGGAAATGGGCGTTATGCATTTTTAGTGTAATATTTATGGACATTTTATGAATTTTGAAATATTATCTAACACTTACTCTACAATCAGATAATGGAATCTATTGATGACGTACTATTGTTGAAAAACATTATTATTGTACAATTATATTGTACCTTCAGTCAGTGTATGGTTTATATTTATATATGTAAGTATATTTAAATAGTGAAATATGTGTAAAGTAGGGTAAAGCATATGCCTAATGTGATATGTATTTATCCATAGTATAAGACATCTATGTGAGAATTAATGTAAACTTTCACGTTAATTGTTCTCGACGAAGTATTTGTATGTATGTCAGAGACTATATATCTGACTTAAAATTCTTGAAACCTAAATTACCATTAATTATTCAATCTCATAACTTCGTCACTTTCACTAGGAAAGCTTTATCTAAATATTATTGTCTAGTTCAGCCATTTCAACTATTTTTATCTATATTTCATCTGTATTATATTCTACTTACGTGGATTACGTTACCGGAGACTTCAATGTCGAGACCTAGGATAAGGTTAGTGTGTTTGTTGTTTGATTACTATGCAAAGATGTGTGCGATAGATATCCTGAGTATCTGGAGGTAACAGTAGAATCCAGTAAGCAGCATCTGGATGATAACAAAGTCAAGCTCAAGGAAACCACAACACCACAGACAGGATAGGACCACAGCAATGTCAACAACTACCACATCCACGACCACTACAGCTTGCAACACAGATCACAGAGAACACCAGGACCATAGTACGAACACAGACAACCACACCCAAGAATTATTCGGGGACCCCAGATACTATTTTATAGGAGCCCCATCACATTACATGACCGGATTCACAGCAAGTTTACTGAGGGTCGCCCGGACTACTATATCACAGACAAGGACAGCGTCTCAACGACGATTTATCCCACACGGAGTTATGTGCATCACCAAGAGAGAGACCCTAAGGCTGGCAACATGTATACTTGGAGGACACCTGGGTCAGGGACCCACACAGACACCAACAGACAAACCATTGGATCTTTCTGTGAGGAAATGGGCGTTATGTATTTTTAGTGTAATATTGTGAAAATTATCAACATTTAACACTTGCTCTATTATCAGATTATGGAATCAATTGATGACGTAAAATTGTTGGAAAACATTATTATTGTACCTACAGTCAGTGTATGGTTTGTATTTATATATGTAAGTATATTTAAATATGTGTAAAGTAGGGTAAAGCATATGTCTAATGACCCCTATTGTGATATTGTGGGGAATTTCGGGAGAGTTATCTCCCTTGGACCATGGACAACGCCGACACGAGATCTCGTGAGCTACGCGACAACATCGCTGTGACGTATTGGCGCGGTCTCTTTTCATCTTGAACTACAACTAACAACACGTGAGTGATTTTCCTCAATCTTGTACTTGATGTCAGGAGCCGAGAGCAGTTACAAGTACTTGCTGTGACGGTGTGTAATAAACATACACCGAATTCACGACAATATGTATATATCCTTAGTATCTGACCCCTAATGTGAGATTTATATATATCCATAGTATTGGACATTTATGTGGATGGTATATATGTGAGAATTAATGTAAAAGTTCACGTCAATTGTTCTCGACAAGTATTTGTATGTATGTCAGAGACTAAGTATATATCTGACTTAAAAATCTTGAAACCTAAATTACCATTAATTATTCAATCTCATTACTTCGTCACTTCCATTAGGAAAGCTTTATCTAAATATTATTGTCTAGTTCAGCCATTTCAACTATTTTTATCTATATTTCATCTGTATTATATTCTACTTACGTGGATTACGTTACCGGAGACTTCAGTGTTGAGACCTAGGATAAGGTTAGTGTGTTTGTTGTTTGATTACTATGCAATGATTTGTGTGATAGATATCCTGAGTATCTGGAGGTAACAGTAGAATCCAGTAAGCAGCATCTGGACGATAACAAAGTCAAGCTCAAGGAAACCACAACACCACAGACAGGATAGGACCACAACAATGTAAACAACTACCACATCCACGACCACTACAGCTTGCAACACAGATCACATAGAACACCAGGACCATAGTACGAACACAGACAACCACACCAACGAATTATTCGGGGACCCTAGATACTATTTTATAGGAGCCCCATCACATTACATGACCGGATTCACATCAAGTTTACCGAGGGTCGCCCGGACTACTATATCACAGACAAGGACAGCGTCTCAACGACGATTTATCCCACATGGAGTTATGTGCATCACCAAGAGAGAAACCCTAAAACTGGCAAATGGAAACATGTATACTTTGGAGGACACATTGGTCAGGGACCCAGACACCAGACAGACCAACCGAACCATTGGATCTTTCTTTGAGGAAATGGACGTTATGCATTTTTCGAGTAATTTTGTGAAAATTATCAACATTTATGGACATTCTATGAATTTTGATATTGTATTTAACACTTGATCTAAAATCAGAGTATGGAATCTATTGATGAAGTAAAATTGTTGAAAAACATTATTATTATACAATTATATTGTACTTACAATCAGTGTATGGTTTGTATTTATATATGTAAGTATATTCAAAATAGTGAAATATGTGTAAAGCATATGCCTCATGTGATATGTATATATCCATAGTATTGGACATCTATGTGGATGGTATATATGTGAGAATTAATGTAAAATTTCACGTCAATTGTTCTCGACAAGTATTTGTATGCATGTCAGAGACTAAGGACTTAAACATCTTGAAACCTAAATTACTATTAAATATTCAGTCTCATTACCTCGTCACGTTCATTAGGAAAGCTTTATCTAAATACTATTGGCTAGTTCAGCCATTTCAACTATTTATTTTTATCTATATTTCATCTGTATTATATTCTACTTACGTGGATTACGTTACCGGAGACTCCAGTGTCGAGACCTAGGATAAGGTTAGTGTGTTTGTTGTTTGATAACTATGCAAGGATTTATGTGATAGATATCGAGAACATCATACTATATATGTCATTTAATAATGTGGTACACAAAACTTGAGTTTACTTAATTCTGTATGTTAGCTCTACAAAGTACGCTACTAGTACTACCGGTTCAAGTCGAGCGTTACCAACTGGCTGTTTTACGCTACCAGCAAATATTGAGTAATATTGAGTGAAGTGGCCAGGCGGCTCCGTTACAGTTTATTTGTTTAACGTCATATTAACGGCCTAGGTCATTTACGGACGTACCTCCATGTGTGTAGTGTATGCAGCTCGAGTGTGTGTATGAAAGAGACGGGATATGTTGGTGTGCTTGCCTCCCTGTGATACCGCGGATCTGATGCAGACTATCTCACTGAAATACCATGCAGATGGCACCCAGCACAGCATTCCGCCCGGTCATATTATACTGACAACAGGTGAACCAGATTTTGCCATTCCCCTAAATGATGAACGTTAAGCAGGGAATAGCAACTACCATATTTAAGGACTTTGATATGTCCCGGCCTGGGGACAGAACCCATTGACTTCCTCATCTGGGCGACATTCAAGCCAAAAGTGGGGTTTTGCCAAGCAAAAGTCCTAGGACAAAGAAATTAAAAGAAAGATAAAGATCCAAAATATTGCGATGGGTGAAGCAGATTTATTTTGGTCGCTTTTGTTCCCAAACAGAGGGACACCAAAGCAAATCCCAAATTGTGGAGCTGTTGACTCATTAGTCGCCTCCTAGGATAAATGCACTGAGTGAATATTTCCATTATCCCCAACCTGCAGGGATGGGTGAGGAAGCAATTGGTTCTGTCCCCAGGCCAGTAAACATCAAAGTCATTAAAAATGGTAGTTGTTATTCCCTGCTTAACGTTCAGCATTTAGGTAGAGGATATAGGCAATGTATTATAGCTCATATGAAAAAAAAGACATCAAGACATTTTAGTGTTTGAATTATTAAATTTGTATGTCAACTTTTTGAGATATTAAATTTTGCCTTGGGATTTTCGGTCCTTTTTGTGACAAAGCCTATATATATAGTGTTAACCAAAATGGCACCGAAAATGCTCAAACATCAATGTTAACGGCAACAAAATTAAACATATCTCAAACACTTTTCATCAAATTCGTTTCAAGAAAACAAGTGACAATTACGCAATGAAATCTGCGAAAACAGTAAGAACGAGGCTTGAAATAACCACATATTTTCTCATGCCAAATTGTGAACAAATGAATTTTGTCATTCAAAATCGTTTACTCAGCATAAGTGTAACCAAATGATCATGCTTAATCACATTTTTTCATTATAAATGTTATCGAAAATGGCCGTCAAAATGGAAATGGCATGCAATTTCAGCGAAAATGAATTCAGCAAGTAAATATGCAAGTTGCATGTCTGCATTTCCCAGCAGAATTTTACCAGAATTCATTTTGAAACACATTTAACATAATTATACCAATTTCTCACTAGAAATGTATTAGTACATATAAAGTACACAATAGTTTGCGAATTATTTTTCCTGAAATATTTTTATCAAGATTATTCAAACACAATCAAATCACCACGTTTGATACCCATTACGAGATCAAACACAAATTCATCTTTTGGTGTTTCATTATATATCACAACCAATTTTGTTTCACTGGATCATTTTGTTTCTGTTTCTGGTGGATTGAATCTACTTTTGCCTCATACCATTCTGAACCATCATCAGTTTTACAGTTGTGCTTGAATTTTTTCCCAACCAATTTTTCAGGCGATTCTAGATATGCTGGTAAAAGATTTTTTGCTGGTCAATCACCCTCTTATACCTAGCCCCATTTATTTTTGATTTTACAGATTTCCTAACATGAGTTTTTATTTCAGGGATGTGGTTGATGACCAAAGAGGCATGGAATCCTGACCATTTAATGCTTTGTTTGTTTGTTTGATTTTGTTTAACGTCCTATTAACAGGACGGCCTCCCCTATTTAAGGACGGCATCCCCTGTGTGCAAGATGCATGCGTGTAGTGTATGTGTGTATATTTTGGGAGGCTGCGATATGTTCGTGTTCGTCTCCTTGTGATAGCGCGGAACTGATGCCGACTTTATATTGCTACCTCACTGAAACATACTGCCCACTCCTAATTTGGTGAGCGTTAAGCAGGAGTTTTTAAAGACTTTGGTATTCCTCGGCCAGGGGACAGAACCCAAAGCCTTCCTCACAGGGGCGAACGCTCAACAAATGGCCAAAAGTGAGGCATTGTCAAGGGAGACATTAGGAAGAAGAAAGTTATTTAGAAAGGAGAGAGACTCTCGATAAGGTCCCAAATTGAGTCTCCTCTTACAATCATGCAATTGGGGGCAGCAGGTACAATTCTTACGCCCTACCTGCAGGGTCACCATTTAATGCAATAATCTCTTTCAGATTTTGTACAAGCTCAGACTCGGAATAGGTTTTCCCTTTTCGTGTTTTCTAAAATAGTTCTCTGACTGTGAAAAACCTCCTTTTGAAATTTTACCTGTGTAAGAACAGCTTCTGCAACATTATTTTCTCCCTCCCTTCTCATTTCATCGATTTACTGGTCTACAGTTCCTGAATATCTCCACACATCACCCAACTTTACTAAATCGTTTGTCAGAGCTGACACTACAACCCTGTGTCTCTCATCTTTCTCCTCCATAAAACAACTCTTTGAGTTCAGGTGCCTTCTTCCTGGCGATATCCATAACTTGATTCCGTTCCTCATTGTCAAGACTATCAAGCCATAAGGTGGTTTTGTTGTTGGTCCATAGTATGATATATTCTAAACAGACGGTGCTACTTGCAGGTTTCATCCATAGTAATGTGTCTAAACTACCAAAATCTCTTTCCGAATTGGTATTTGTTTTTGGTACTGATGCAGTCTGCTTGTTGAAGTCATCATTACAGTTAACCTGACAGTATTTGCCTCCGGGAAGCTGATCCTTAGCCTGCCTGTCTAGAATTATCATTATAGCATTAATAATGATTTCCAAAGACATCTGAGTAAGGGAGTCAAGTTCTGGATCATCAGTTTCAGCAAACAAAGCATGGTAAAGAGTTCATCTTTATTAATAGGTACATCATAAAACAACACATCGACATCAAGTATTGGTGACGCATTTCCAGCCCATTTCTCAAGTGTCTCCAATGCACACCTGAGGTAAGGACTCGGAGACAGAATGGAGCCTTCAGACTCGGATAACTTCCGCATGGGACCAGTGATAACTTTATCAACCAACCCTAAGTCTCTGATTTCAGCAAGATACAGCTTATCATTTACATCAAATTGAATAGACTTTAATAATTCATTTGGTGTAAGCGATTGATTCAAAAAACTTTTCAAATGGTTCAAGTGGTAATAAAGGGCAGCACTATCATAGTAAAGAATATTGAATCGGTTGGAACAGTATGTTACTAAATGATTTGAATCATTCTGCTCCTCTAGGAACGACTCCCAGTATGATGCGACTCCAGCCTTCTTCGAACCATGGACAGTCAATGCTTTGGCCGCAGTTCGCACCGGACTCTGAACCACCAACACTGTGCGGATTACGGCCCGAGTCAGTAATGTTGGTTTCAAATATCTTTAAAGATTTGTCAGACTCGGATGCGAAATTGACAACCAAGTGCATCTCACAGAAGAAATGGCCAATGGTTCGGAGATGATCCCAAGTTACATCATCCAGAGAGTCCAGAGAGTCCCAGTTTTCAATAGCAGTTGGCATCAAAGTTGTGCCCATTTCTGCAATGAGCGAGTTCAGTATAGGATTGGTAGAACCCTGATCTAGATGGGCAATTTTCTCTTTTTTTTAATCATGGTCATTTGATGTTATTGATGTTGCCAATGGTTCCCGCCGCGACACTACTCACCAGGGGGCGCGCGTGTACTAGGGGGTTACTACCGATGCCAAGATGGCGGACGAGTGTTTTCAGAACTGGTCGGTACAGAAGCTGAAGACTGAATTGAGGAAACGGAGTGCTACTACCCATGGCAGAAAAAGTGATTTAGTTGAGAGGTAAAACATATTTTATTTCATACTGAATAAAAGCTGCATTTATTGTTGCCTTTCTATCAGTTTCACCCGTCAGCTGTTAGGGTAATCGACTGTCACTGTCGGTGTCATCGAAAGTGAAAGTAAGTTTGGGGACAGGTCCGAAATACATAATTATTATATTCGTTTATTTTTTTTGATCGGCGTATATCTCCATTCCTATCAATAATGATTGAGATCAAGGTGTGAAGATAATAGGAAGATTTTAACCGTGCTTCTTTTCCTGGTTTGAACAAGCAGGGGGGAGGGGGGCGGCGGCAACAATCCCACTGTCTTCTTTCTTTTGATGTCCNTTTGATGTCTTCCGTCTCGGATTTGCCAATTATAAACGTGTTGGGGGATTAACAACAAAATGTGATTACTTTACTTTGAGGGTTTTTGCCATAAGATAAATGAGTTTTACATCAGGTAAAAACGGCGTTATTTAGTTGTGTATTTGTTCGAACACAGACAGGATCTATTTGATCACAGGAATGTGCAACATCTTATGATTAAGAAAACCATTCAGGGGTAGAATCGTCCCTCTGAATAGCAGTATGCATGAGAAGTGTGTAGGTGAACTATAATGTTCTCATCAAAAGATATCAGTATACAAAAAGATGTATAGGAACACAGGGGCTCCGAGAACAAATTACAAAATATATCTATTTGGACTGTCTCTGTAGAAATCACATTTATCAAATTATTTTGTTTTGTTTCATATAACAGAAGTTAAGGAATGAAATTAAATACATGTAGTGTAATAGTAATATTACAGACTGATTTTTGTTTTTTAACTCACTAATTATAGACTGCATATTTTTGTTTTTATTATTTTTAGATTAAAGGCCTATGAAAGAAATAGGAACTTCAAACAATCTGCTGTTTACCTACCCGATGTTGGATTTCAGCGATTGATACCAGATTACAAGATTATCCTTCCCAAATTGACTTGGCTGCAGATAGAAGAGTACTTCTTGTACAGATTGGCAGGTATTTATAATCGAAAGATTTAAATACAATTGAATGTCACTGGTCATGTTGCAAGTGAATTTTATTTCATTAAAACATTACACAGCATTCTAATGAATCATAGTCCTGTAATGCAGCTAGCTCAATTCTTTGTACACTGTATTTCTATTTTCAATTATTTTTTACAATTCATAGATATTAAAATTTCATATATAAATTTTTAATGAATAGAACAACCAACAGTTGTAGTAATGTCATGATCATCACACCATGACCAATCACATGGTCTCACAATGCACAGCTGATCTTTGTAATGTGGAATGTGGAATAAAATTGTAATGTGGAATAAAATTGAAAGTACTAAGCTTAAATGCAGTCATAGGTTGGCAAGCAGACAGTTGGAGCCCTTAATTTCTACCAATCTTTTATAATTATTCATTGTTTCAACTTCAGACTTTTTTTTAGTAAAAATCATATCAATACTTTTACAGATTACTGAAGAAGGTGCTCGGGAGTGGGAGACCCAAACCAAATTCCAAGTGAAAAGTAAAAAAAAGGGGTGGAGGATTACTGCATCTAGGTTTGGGGAAATCACACATGCTACCTGTCATCGAAACATGGGGGAACTTTGTGAGAGTCTTGTTTCATCTTGGACTCTTTAACACAAAAGCCAATCAGCATGGACAAAATTATGAAAAGAAAGCTTTAACCAAATTTGAACAAACAATGATGTTACATGTGAAGAGGGCTGGACTGTATGTACACCCAAAGTATCCATATCGGGGGGGTTCACCTGATGGAATCAACGATGAAAAGGCTACACTTGAAAAAAGATGTCCATTTGTAGGTTGCACATCATTTATCACAACCAGCAAGATGTTTCCGTTTATTATATATGATGTACTTTGTTGTACATGTATAAACATGTACTTTTGTATACATGCTTGTCAAAAAGATAGAATTTGACACCGAGTACTGTGAATTCAGTCCGTTACCCACACTAGACCTATATTGTGTGAAACATTTCATGACTAACATTGCTTCTCATATGTAAAAAGGTCAAGGTCAATATCCTTGTTACTTTCAATCTATTGTCAATATTATCATATTTGCTATAATTAGAAAAAGGGCACTAAAAATTGGTTGAAATGGGGTTCTTAATCATATTTGCTGTAATTAGCACAAAGGGCACTCAAATATTGTTGAAATGGGGTTCTTATTCGGGTAATAAGACGAGAGCTTAAGCAGGAAAAAGGTTACTTATACTATATATATAATCATGATCATTAGGAAAACTGTGACAAGACAGCATTCAAGTCCCTTGTTTTTTAAGACTTATTTGTGAGCATCAAATCCATGATCACCAGGCGTAAATACCTCCTGAAAAAGGAGGAGGGGTACTTATTGAGTGAGGAGCATTAATTATGGCAAAGATGGTATAAGAAATATCTTAATGGTTGACAACTTCAAGATATATATTCATTTAATATATACATGTACGTGTATCTAAATTTATCTTGCAATAAGCCCAAATCAATGTAGTTTGCAGTCACCAAACATAAAAGTACATTTGTTATGTATTTTACAG
>NW_018406337.1:29625-35688 GCF_002113885.1 Mizuhopecten yessoensis
TTTTTTGTTATAAATCAGATATTGTTTTTGTTATTTATAAAAAGAAATGTAAATCTGCATAATGATTATGACAATTAGCAAACCAGCATCATCAATTCTAAACTATAACACTACAACATGACCACTGATCCCCTTCTGATAATTTTTTCTTCCTGATTTTGCCGACTGTTATGCGACGCCTGTCATAAGTATCTCGGCGTGTAAACCTCTAACACTGTTCGAGTAGTATTTCCCCCTATCATCCTCGAAATAAATAGGATAGATAGGTAAGCATTTTTTTATGTTGGCAAAATATTGAAACTATGTTTCTATAGAGCAGGATTTCTAACTTTTAACAGTGCATGTAATGAATGCCAATAACAACTTTAGGGTAAGCACAATATCTAGGGTAGGCACTGCAATACTAGCCCGAGTTTTCGCTGGCCCTGACACCAGACTTAGATATTTTGACATATAGATGTCTGGTACCAGACATCAACAAGTAAAAATGTCAGACACCAATATGTCAAAATGTCCAAGTCTGGTGTTGGGGCCATAGGAAACTCGGGCTAGTACTGCAGTTTTTATTTGACATAATACTGTATGTTTACATAAATCCTAGACTGTTTGAGGCGAGTATTGAAGCCATGGAAAGGAAATAAATAAATCAACAAATCATTCAGATAGGGAGTAATGAAAGAGGAGAAGCAAAAAGTTTCCTATTTCATACCTAATCATGTTTTTATAATCAGTTTGAACGAAGTGTGCGTTATACACAACATCAGCCAGTGACGGTTTGCCCGATCGCATCTCTTTATGACGACCCTCCACTTCAGTTCTTCTTTGTCGTACGGGGGGACCCGTACGTTGTAGACCTGGCTCTCGGGAAAGTTGTGTCCTCCACTTCCAGAACATTGTGGTACACGGACCGTGATACACGGCAGTACTTCACCTGTAAGTTCACCATCCATCAGTGACTACAGGCGCGTCAACGTGAAATTAGGCCGTATACACCAGATCGCGCCTGCTTTTAAAAAGAGCGATACCCCCTAGTACACCCGCGCCCTCTTGGGGACAAAAATGTCGCCGTGGGAACCATTCATCAATTGTTTCCTGAAAACTTGTTTCTATAACATTTTTTACTTTGTTTAAACTGACATTGCACTGTGTAATAAGAGACATCACGGTCTCTCTTACTTCATTATTATATCTGCAATCTTTAAATGTGGCTATATTGTGACTGTCCAACAAAACATTAACCTGCTCTAACTTTGAAATGCGTTGTTGGTAACGCTTGATCTGCTCCTGTAGCTCACCAATGTCTATATCATTACACATGGCCTGCTGTGATCGTTGGTTTTTTTTTAATTTTATTTCAAACTACTGATTTTCTTTTGTAACTTGTGTTTGTCAATTGTTTCACTGTATCTTCATTTTTCTCATTTCTTTCCCTTTCATCTAATATTTGCTTTTTTAGTTCATCATTTTTTTCCTCGAGTCTTTTGATTACATTTCTAACATTATATTTGTTAAGTTTAAAATATTTTAAAGTTTTTGTTTGGTATTTTTTGTAATTTCATCAAATTAATTCGATATTTTGTCATATTGTTCTTGAAGTTTAGACGTTTCCTTTTCTAAAGCTATCTTTTCCATGGAATGCATGTGTCCTTATGATTTCTCTGTTGGGACTTTGTACAGTCTTAAGAGTGGTTAACCTTTCATTTAACTTGTTTTCTAAAACTTCTACCTCATTTATAACGTAGTCTTTTTCTCCATTGTTTTCGTCCAATTCTCTTTTTAAAATTTCTGTTCTCTTGAGCGACACCTTGGACCTTTTCAACAACATTTTGCGGGGGAGATGGCAATTCGTTAGTGTTGACCCCTAATCATGTTGGCGGTTCAAAATTACTTGCTGCAAACTTTGAATTTTTTTTTTTTGTCCAGTTTACTTCAAAAGTTTTACCTTGTTAAACACAAGTTGATTTTTTTTGGTAAAAACTACATTTCTGAAAGTGGATGTTGTCCGTCATCAAATAAACAATAATTTCTGCTGTTTCTGTGAAAGAGTGCTATTAGGAGTAAATTTCATGAATTATTCCATTGTTGACATTAAATTTTGATTTAACAGCTTTTGTAGAAATATCATAAATGGTGAGGCCTCTTTCGAATATGGTCCAAGTGATGAAGACAACCTATAGAGGAAATAAAGGAAAAATACAATAGAATCGGAATCCAGATAAATATAGTAAGTCATTGAAAATATGGAAAACTGAAAATCAAGAAACTGAGCAAAAAAATTATAAAACAAAATAAATTGCTTAAATGGAATAGGTTATTTTTATTTGAAAGAACTTTTAACGAGTCCTTGTATTTGGATTTTTTTTTTTTTTCAATTTTCTATAATTCAGTCCACTGACCAAACCCATTGCAATATCTGCCTCCAAGTCGAGCACTTTGACGAACATTGAACATGTCTGGAACTCTTTCCGATGCTTCTTTTGTAGAAGAGATATTATTTTCAAGAAGGATTGACCCCTATAAGCCAGTTTCTTTCCCAGAATTGAGTAAATTTGGCGACTTGAATGTTTCTCAAGGTAGCCCACATGTCTCTGGTCACAATACATTTTACTGCTACAGCCTTTGGGTCATGACAATTGTCTGTATCTGTCTCCTACCGATATACAGTGTTGATTGCAAGCTCTTTACATCCATAAAATCTCATCCCAACAATGGCCAGATCGTCAACAGCGATATTAACATTATGTAGCAAACTAACAGTTAACTTTGCAAAAGTTTTGAACATTACAAACTGAAGTGAAATTTTACTAATATATCATTTACTTTATCCATAGTACAAAAGATTTAAACATATAAAAAAAAATCAAAACACCAATATTAAATGAACATAAAGGAAAATATGGTGTCAATATTGATTACCAAGTCAACTTAAAACAAATAATGAAAGTTGTATTAAATTTACTAATTTAGTGTAATATTTTAAATCGTATTTTATAATGATAATTCTACACAATATTACTTTGTCTAAAATTCCAAATGTTAGACAAAGTAAATGCAGACCCCCATGCTTCCTTGACTAAACCCCGGGAAAATCCACGTTGAAACACTGTTGAGTTGAATTTGACGTAGCGGTGTTGTATGCCATACTGAATGGACCAAATACAGACCTGTCCAGAGGCTGAAGTAAATGGGTCGTGTAAGGCGGCACACATAGGATGGTAATCCTGTAATTTGCGCTCTTCACCACACTTCTGCAAGAAGATATCGGAAAACAACATCTCGGCAATTCTATCGTTAATCCATCCATTTTCTTGAAAGGTCCAATTTGTTCCGGTTGGCATAGCGAAGGTATTAAAACCATGAAGAGAGGCGGCGGTTTTGCTCTTCACGATAAATCGGAAATAACCCGCACTGACGTGTGCTCGAAGTTCCTGCCAGTCTCGTCGCAGTTCCAGATGCGTCCGGGAGTGGCAGCCCAAACCAATTCGGTTATACAACGTCCGAGCTCTGTCTTAAATTTTGCACCACTGCAGGATTTAGCATGGAGACTCTTCCTGATGATAATTTTTCCGGCCATCTTATAGTCAAATTTGGGTGGCGCTTCACGCTTTCCCACCACTGCTTCGATGGGTTGACTTTTTTAAGGCCGCAACCGTACTTTCGGCAGAGCTCACCTGTCCTTGCTATGACTGGGTTCGACTCGCACATACGCCTTGCCGCTATGCCTCTTTAACTGTTCGAACAATTTTGTCCTTTTTTGGAGCTGAAAGTGCTGGAGGGCACCAAGGAAAAACGTTCTCTACGTACCTCTACTTTACCCGGTCATGGAGTGTAAAACTGCTTGGAGGCGGCCCTTACGGGCCTACCGGAACGGACAGCATCTAAAGCATCTTTCATTTTGTCAGTTTCCGAATACACAAGTCTTCTTTTGTTGATTTTTCAGCCATCTGAAATAAAAGTATAATACCAACTTCTCATTTCCATAACATAATAGTTGGCCAAGTTGTAATAACATGTTCATTTTTTTTTTAAGAGCGATAAGAACAGTTGGCAGTGGTAACAGTGTTCGCGAGTGCACCGGTCCACTTTCAACGCCGATTTAGTTAATTTACTCATTGAAAACAAACAATCAAATACCATCCACTTCTACAGAAAGGTTTGATGATTCTATATGTATTTTATTTGTTAAATTATCTTTTGCAAAATTAACTTTACGAGCCGAAAGTCGCTGACATACCAATCCCGGCTCAACACTGCGAATGTCACCGGTAAAATTTGGTTTAGTTTTATTTTGTTTAACGTCCTATTAACAGCTAAGGTCATTTAAGGACGGCATCCCCTGTGTGCAAGATTCATGCGTGTAGTGTATGTGTGTGTATTTTGGGAGGCTGTGATATGTTCGTGTTTGTATCCTTGTGATAGCGCGAAACTGATGCGGACTTTATAGCGCTACCTCACTGAAACATACTGCCAAAGACACCCAGTAGAACGCCCCACCCGGTCACATTATACTGACAACAGGCGAACCAGTCGTCCCACTCTTAATTTGCTGAGAGTTTAATTACTCCTAGGAAACTCTTGTTAAGGGGCTCTATTAAGGCTGTTGGGAGAACAGCAAAGCTTGCCTATAGGCGTAATATAGTGTTATAAGATAGCACATGTCAATAGTTCTATTGCACGAAAGCGTCCGCCATCTTGTTTTAGGTCATTATTTATGCGTGTCAAAGGTCAACTGGATATACTAGGCCTTCCAGTAATGTTGTAGCATCCGTAAACAAAGCTGTGGGTGGACGAGCAGTATTTATCACAGATATTACAACCTTCCTGATGACCAGTGAACATGAGGAGCAAGCTCAGATTCACCTAAATCAATATAGCTAAATGAAGTTTTGTATCATCACATATCCCCACAATCGTCTGTATGTTTTATGAGGGCCAGATATGTTCCATCTTAGCGATTGAACTTGGATCCCTATACTGTGTGGGTTTGCTGTGTAAAGAAAACAGGAGAAATAAAATCAGCCTACTGCTCCTGTACAGCTAGGTAAGATCAATGACAATATACACATGTTGAGTACAATGTAACCATTTTAATGGAGATAATATGATGATACATTTATATTTGGCGTGTTCCATAATATATTAATACCTTACGTCTTCCTTTTGGCTTATCAGGAAAATATGATCCATTATACTCCTGTATATACGTGTAGTACTAGTTACCTTTATATACAATCAATTAGATATATATACATGAATGTACAATTATTAAAATTGCAAGTAAGCCCATTCTCCAATTCTGTAACTATAATGCATTTGGGGAATTATGACTTGATTTAAATGCATGTTGTTATTTTTTTATAGTCTTGGTCAGACGTGTAACCATGTGGCAGGACTGTTCCTCCGCATTGAGCAAATACCACGGGTCTGAAAACATGCACCTCCGGTAAATGTGTTTGGGTTACCCCTGGTAAAACCGCTCCACTTCAACCGAGCAAACTGAAGGACATGGATTTCAAGAATTCTCAATATGGTAAAAAAGGTAAGTTACATTTCAGTTTTATTCAGTTTGTCAGCAGTAGCAAATACATGTTTACTGGTTTTGTTTGTTTGATTTTGTTTAACGTCCTATTAACAGCTAAGGTCATTTAAGGACGACCTCCCCTGTGTGCAAGATGCATGCGTGTAGTGTTAGTGTGTGTATTTTGGAGCATTCTAGCTCGAAGTGTGTGTCCTCACTGCAAACTTTGCGTATGCGGAGTGCTTGTGAATATGGTATGCTCGTTTTTTGACGCATAGGGTGACAACTTTGGTAGTGCAGGTATAGAAACGCGTTAGTTGGTTTGCTATACAGTTTACTTCCTAAGCTGCCGTCATCTAATTTATATATGGTGGTATCGAGAAAGTTTACCTCTGAATCGCTGATATCAAAGGTGAACTTGATAGTAGGATGGTACGAGTTCATGGCGTCGCAGAAGGAGGTAAGTTCCCCTCTCGCATGTGGCCAAACGAAAAAAATATCGTCTATATATCGCCACCAAACTAATGGTGCCTGGGTCTGAGTAG
>NW_018406337.1:35931-52465 GCF_002113885.1 Mizuhopecten yessoensis
ATGTTTACTGGTAATTTAGTGGTGATAATTGTACTGTAATACACTACACGCATGCATCTTGCACACAGGGGAGGCCGTCCTTAAATGACCTTAGCTGTTAATAGGACGTTAAACAAAATCAAACAAACAAACAAACAAATGTACTCATATAGATATAGATTTCCAAACTGAAGCTGTACTTGAACATGTGAACAAGTTGAACACTTGAAAGGTGTAAGTTCAATGCTTGGCCAAGTAGCATGTGTTCAATCATTAAACAGGATCTGAGCAATTATAATAGTATTGTTTGATCTTTTATCCTTAGCACTATTTAAATGTTATTTAAAAATTTGAGGTCATGTGAAAAAAGCACTAAGTGGTCTTTTTCAGATTTTATGCAGTGCATACGAAGGTGAATACCATCAAGAAGGCAGCCGCGGAAATTGACACCAAATCTCTCCTTAAAGTGTTGAAGGGCTTTCAGGTAAATGGGACATTTTTTGTTGTGAATGAGAGGGGGCATTATGTAAACCCTTATTAAAACTGTTCGAATAAAAATTGATGTACATAATGAACTCTTTTCAAACATGATAAATGTATAAGTATATGAAAAGACTGAAGTAACATAACACCTTGCTCATATTCAATTTGGATCAACCTTGGATTAATTAAAAAAATAGCATATGATATATACATATATATCTTCAGATAATCCAGCGCAATTACCAAGAGCCATAAAACACGGACTTTAACTGGAACCAACAGCAAAAGAGGAATTTTATAAGGGAAACAAACATCATAATTGTTTTGTGGTGGATTCTTTATGCATCCAACAAAACCGTTTTTCCAAACGTTATTGCCCTTTGTTCATTTTAGTATTTGAATTTTGTTTGGCAATCTCCTCTTACAGTTTTCTACGGATCTCTTTGGAACTTGGTATATATTATAATCGTGATATGAAGAAGTTTTGTTCTAATTGTTGGGTTAAGGTGTATTTGTTTGTTTAGATACCTTGCATAGCTTCAAGGCCAGAGGTTATTAAATATTAAATATGTTGTCCGTTACACTTACCGAAAGGATCAACATGTACACTAAGCCTCCTACATAGTGCCTTCAAAGTTATTGAAAAAGAGATAAAAAAGAAAATGCATTCATTTAAATCTTACCTGGACACAAATCTGGAGCAAGCCTGCAGATGCGATAACCATCGAGTGGCAGCTGCACGTGTGAGGATTAATGACCGCATCCCATACACAGCCTGTATGGATTTAAACATTGCCATCTTCTGTGGGGAAACTCAAACATCTTCCATAAGGACAAAAGCGTTTCATCAATGTCTTGCAGAAGTGGAAACCTTTTAATCAAGTGGGCAAGACAAAGGGCCAGTCAGTGGTCCCTACAGTTGATATAGACACTGAAAGGATTCAAGTGTCGTATTCTTCTTTGAACACCTGAAGAAAAAAACAAGATCAATCAGATTTTCTGCAATAATAATTATCTGTATACGTACCAGTGAAACGTTCTGCCCAAGTTGCTTATTTCAGCTTCTTTTGAGAACAAGGCTTCGTGGATATTGTCCTTTACAGTATTAGGTAAAGAATTTAACAAAGTCAGTGATAACAGTTTAGAAGACAATGTATTAAAGAACAATAACGATGGATAAATATCACAGATGAAAATATGGTAAACAACTCCTTTCTCACTCTCAAGGATATCCGTTACAATTCATTGGGACAATGCTACGTTTTTAACATGTATATTTACTGGGAGTAGAATACTCGTTGGAAGAATTACTAGGCTAATCAGTTCATAACTGCTATACGAGTTTCTTCCCTTTGACTGTACCCCGTTGGTAACATCCCATAATGCACTCACTCGTCGTCCCAACCAGACGTAAACAAACCTCGATCATCTATATTATAATTTGTGTTTGAAATACTATAATATGTTAGTTAATTAACCTAGTGATATATAATTAAATGGAAGTGACCATATGATAACTTACGATAATTAATAATTATAAATCCCTGTGCGGACACCGCTCATTGTGTTATAACCATCAAGTGCAAGAAATCGTAGAAGCGAAATGTCCAGGTTCTTAGCAAGTAGAAACTGCTCCAAAGCAGTTGTTACGGTTTCCGCAGTTCCTTTATCAAGGTAAACAAAACCCATGAAGCGTGTCACTGCTGAAGTTTTAGCCTCTGGCACATATTTTATCACGATGTTTAGTTGACTCCTATGGGCCTGATCTGCACTTTCATCTGCTAGGAGTGAAAACTCCTTACCAACAAGTTATTTCAGAATTTGCTTTTCTAAAAGTGTGGTGAGTCACACGACCATCTGCGTGACACTGTTGGACGACAAACACTTCACCTGCGACACGTGCACATCCAAATAGTCTTTCAAGGCCTTCACCCCAATGTCAGCTATGAAACGCACCATTTTCTCTGTCGTCTCGCAAACTGCCCACTGTTGCTTAATAATAAAGTCAACACACCGAAATATTGCCTTTACTGCCTCCCTGTTCCTGTCACGTTCCCTACTGGCTTTGGCACATACTTGTAGGTAAACATTTATATTGGCTTTAGCGAGTGTATATCGTTCTACAGATGATTTATGAAACTCTGAATCCTCATGACCCTTCAACCATCTGGTTGGATGATCCCGAAGTTTAGCTACCCCTGTCACAGAATGGAGAAGTGGACGAAGAAACATGAAACAGTTCACAGTATTCACACATGTATCCCAGTTTTGCAGAGCTGTAATACAGCCATCAGAAGACTTTCATACTTAAATTTATTGAATTTTGGCTTGTCTGTAGTTTTCATTTCTATGATATCTAAATCTGAGTCCCGTTTATGTTTTTCGCCTTTATCCCGTTTACTTTTACTCCGCAGAGACAACGGAGGGGCGTGGACGACGGCGACGGAGCCGGATCAATCACGGCTGGTTCAGACGGCTCGGAGTTGATAGATCCTGACAGGTTCGTCTGTGTCAGCTACAGTAGTTCCACTGGACTTAAATGCATCGCTTATTTTTGTCAGCCCTTTGGAATCAATTTTGTAATTTTTTAGTAAAGAACCGGATGTCAACCGCGAATAAAGCAGCTGTCAGTTTGGCGCTTGAAATTCCGAGCCGAATCAAACGATATCATGACCTAGATTCGACTTCACTCTCCTTGCTCAGAAACGAAAAATTTCCGATCGCGGATGTCATTATCGTACGGGAGAACGACTTATTTATTTTAATAGACACTTGAAACATTTTTTCATTAAATCATAAAAAGCCAACAAAGAAGAAATCAACAGGTATTCTTTTTGGGAAAATCTGTTTTTATTTTGGGAAAATACGTAATTTTCGGGCTAGGGAAATGGGCCTGCATCACTCACGTATAATGTAGTTTAGTATAGTGTAGCACTTGATTTTTTATTTTTGGTTAATGTTTGCATTCGTATCTGATGTATGGTACATTAATCTGGTCTAAAATCCACCATGGATGTCTGTAAATCAATAGAATATGTAGATGTACAACAAATTTATTTTGAAATCATTCTTGTGATACTCATTTTAAAATCATTATAATTGCATATGATTCTGAACTGAATGTAGAATGTTTAAAGTTTTAAAAGGATAAAGAAACAATTGACTATGAAAGCATGCATTTATAATCATATCAATTGAAATTTAGACATTATTTTCATGTTTATGGCATTCTGTCCAAAATGAAATGAGACCCACTTGGTAAGACGCTTGTTTAACTGAAGAATAGCATATATGACTGTTATTGCTGTACACTTTCAGTAAGCAAGTCTACAAGACATCAATATATCATACAAATTATTGTCTGATAATGTCAACCCAAGCTGATAAAGGGATTACTACAATGATCAGATAAGATTGACAGCAAGTATTGCTCAGCAAATAACCGATTTTGAACATACTAAATAAAATATATGTGTTTAAACTTTAGATCTATATCATGCGACTTTCCAGACATTTTTGAATATCATATAATATACCATCACGCTCAGTAGCTGAGTAACAGTAGATTCTTGTCCACCAGAGACTCCAATAAATGATGCGGTGTTCTGCATCGCATCCACAATTCTCTCTTCTACTACGCTGAACGCAGCAGATGGAGGCCCGCCTTCAGTCTTCTTTCGCTCCAGGCGATTCCTAGTCGATATTCCCTTCACACAGGGACGCATGTTCCGCCAGCGATTCCTGACATCTTCTGACCTGCAGGCTACCACCAGGGCATTTACATTTTAAAATCCGGAAGTCGTGCTTTTGGGTATTTGAAAGATCATTCGAATGCCTTTCACAATGTCGCGCATCACTGTAGCCCTGCTACTGACCAACCCACTTTCTCTTGATGTAAAATTTGTCTTTCTTTGCCTTACTTTGTTGTAGCTTATTGACGTTATGGAAATGGAGGATATTGGACAAACAAAGTGCATTGGGGTAAAAAGTGCGAAACTTACTGTCGCTAGTGCTAACATTTTGGTTCAAGTGATTATTTTTTGGCGTTAGCTAACGACTGCGTTAAATCCTTTTGAACAACAGATTTAACACCCCTGCAGGTGGGGGATCGGGCAAATAAACACCCACCTGCGAATACCCACTGCATGTATCGTATGAGGCGACTTATGTGTGAACCACCTGCAGAGTAGGGGATTTTCTTTGTTATCCTCTATTAAGTAGTGTGGGAATCGCTCTGATATTAAAGATCGATTATCGGACCTTTAAGATGGATCGATTATCGGTTGAAATATGCGCCAAAAATGATACATTTAACAAATTGACATTGTGGCCAATCAATATCGATAAACTACCTGTTCTTTTGCTAAAAAAAAAACAAGAAGTGAGCATACCATTTATCATCTCCTGCAGACGATTCCTGATGATCGCGATCGTAACACAAACATTTTGGGTTAAGTACTTAATAATTTGATACAACATTTATTATTGTGAATTAAGTTGATCCGTATGAAGTTGAGGCAAACTGAGTTGGTACTGTGAAAAAGAAAGTGTTTTCATCCCGGTAGCCACCATTTGCCGTACTAGGACTCGCATGCAGTACGCAGGTGCGACCTCTGTGTGACCTGCAACGTACTAACTCCTGAGCCGGCTAACGGGCGTCATTATCCGTAACAGATAAACTATGAATGCTACGGGAAAAGACATGAAACAAGCATACAACCAAACACAATTATGTGAATTTAATCACGCATTTTAAACAGTCAAATCGACATTAGAAATACATATGTAGTTTTTTTCTGAAATTGTCTATCATTTTGTCATTTATATTAAAACATATCAGTCGTTAGCGTTCATGTTACGGAAGATTTTGTCCAGTCAGTCCACGTTACATTTATGATTATTAAAACAATCTACAAATAATTTTAACAAAAACATGCTAAAGTTGTCATTCAAATATCTTAAGTTCCTGTTGAGGAAGATACATGTAAGTGTGTGCACATTAGCGGGAGTCAGTTATGCACGCGGCAACGATGTTTCCAGCGAGACTGAACACGCGTTCACTGGGAACAGATGAGGCTGGGACGACTACGTATCTTCTCGCGAGTACTGCGAGGGTCGGATATGATACAGCCCAGGCCTTCCACCACAGAAGGTCATCGTTAGAGGCTGGCTCGATGTTGAACCGATCCACCTCTTTTGCGATTATGTCAGCCTCTGCGTACTTTGCTGGCTCCGACCCAACAACAACAACAAAGTTCATTGATGCAACTTCGAGCTTTACTATATTAGCGGGTGATTCATAACACATCTAGCGTCCTTGCTAGTGTAACGGTTTGCAAGATTTCTTGCCATTGTTGCTTTCATTTTTTTGTTGGGGTGGGAGTCTTCATCGCCGATTACTAATAACTTTTGCCAAGAGTGGCAGAACAACAGAGAGAGTGGGATCCGAATCGCTCGACAATATAACCGTTGTGTGTTTAAATTAGTTTAATGATCTGTTCTACCATTTCAGCTCCTCGTACGTATACAAGAGATTGGTATGTAGCGATCCTTTTACTAATTTTTCGGTCAATGTCCCGTGGAGAGCAGGTGCGTGCTCCAACAGCCTGGACATCATGTCCAATGTACTGCTCCACCTCGTTGACACATCGTTCATTAATTTGTGTCCCTGGTACTCTTTTGGCAGCAGTGCTTTTTGTTTTTCATGAAGAATCCCACTGGCCAATGGGCTTTTATGAAAAAAATAAACAACTTTCCGACCCTTCGCCACAAGTTTTTGTATCCCGTCGAGGGCAAGAGTTGATCGAACGGCCAAGTTAAGGTTGTGACCTACACATGAGACAGGAGGCCACTCCATTGGCTGCATTGTCAAACACAGCTATCGGTACGGGCAGTTTCCAATGGATACGGGCCTCTTTTAACTATATTTGGTATCTTTCTACTTCTAAGTACATTTTTTCTCAAATGCATGACCTTACCAAAGTCATTAAAAATGGTAGTTGTTATTCCCTGCTTAGCGTTCATCATTAAGGGGAATGGCAACAAGTGAATCATCCATTGTCAGTATAATGTGACCGGGCGGAATGCATAGGCAAGCACACCAACTTAAAATGGATCCGATTGGAGTTTGATTTTGTTTTACGTCCTATTCATAGCTAAGGACATTGAAAGACGTGCCTTCATGTGTGCTGAAGGCAGGGTATGTTTGTGTAATTGCCTCCCTGCGATAGCGCTGATCTGATGCCGACTTTAAAATGCTATCTTACTGAAATACCATGCCGAAGAAACAGAAAGACATTTTAATAAAAACTGATTCATTGTGGAATAAATTCTGTGAATTTTTAAATGGGACACATAAATAATAAGTATAAATAACAGTCAAACTATTATGTTCAGCATTAAGGGTAATGAGAACAACTGGTTCATCCGTTGTCAATATAATGTGACCAGGCGAAATGCTGTGCTGGGTGCCGTCGGCATGGTATTTCAGTGAGGTAGCACTTTAAAGTCGACATCAGATCCGCGCTATCACATGGAGGCAAATACAAGAACACATATGGAGGCACGTCCTTAAATCGTCTTGAATTTTCATTTTTAGAACAGATGCATTCCATTCTGGCAGCTAGATTTATTTACCTTTTTTGTCCTCGTGATGATGCAGAGGATGCTGCTGCCTCTGTTGTAATCAGCACAAGTATGCATGGGTAAATCAGTACGGAGGAAGTACTTGAAAATGGATAATATATTGTATGATTTATCCTTCTCAGATGTTGAGCCAGTAGTTAGACTATACGTGAGCATTTTCGATTTAGAGTGGCTACGCAATACCATGATGAGAATAGACATGGGTATTGATAAGATAGTTATGATTCAGAGGCACATATTAATTTAATTTTGATTAAAAATATCGACAGAAAAAAGTAATTTCTCATATCCTAGAAAAAAGAAAAATTGTGTTCGTGTATTACCCAATGGGTTTGGGGAAAGCATCTGCTTTTACTTGCAATCTCTTATTTTAAATCTGAAACACCATGAGAGTCTCCCCACAAGTTTGGCGATATCCCCTTTGAAAAGTCTGATGTTAGATCAGTGTAGCAATGCGCAGAAACATGGTTTAAAAGCTACATGCATCACCAGCCAAGAAATGGAACCAGACACTGTCAAAGGTAAATGCCACTCAATATTAAATAAAAAAGAAATAGTGGGATGCAATAGCTGGCTGTAAAACATAATTTATTTCTGTTAGATATATCATCCAAGAAATACATTAATTTCAATCAAATCCAATCTACAATATATAATGCTAAAATTACATTACATTCTACTCTATTTTTTTATTATATATATTTTTTTTCATTCAATATGTAATTATGATTTAAAAACTTTTTTCAAGTGCTTGACAATAGTTTAAACGGATCATTTTTTGACAAAAAACATTCGCTAGAACAGTGGTAGTTCCCTTGCCTGCAAGTCCTACTAAATATACAAAACAAAAAATATGGGGAGATCAATGTTTGTATGAAAACTTACACTAGAACTCTCTTATGTTTTGTTAGTAGTGAGATGGGGCTCCATAACCCATTTCATCCTGAATGCAATTTATTTTACTCTAATTTCTTCGTACTTGTTTATAATATCCCCATTGGTGGAATTATCTGATGAGCAGCAGGCCAAGTTTACGGGGTTTCAAGTCCACGCCAGTGACTTACGATCTTACAACTTTTCAGTGTGCCAGAGGATCGCATCCTCTTCTGCAAATCATGTGCTACCACCTAGCCTAGCCCCTCCCCTTAAATAATCCCTACCCACATCATAATATTGTCACTATCATATTTCGGTTAAGCACATAATATACAGAGGCCTTTAGCCTATGTCAATATTGTAATTGCAGGTCTCTGGGATTTGCTCGGAAACTGTTCCGGGATATTATTGGGAGAAATTAGAGAGGAAGCATACACTGGCAAAGAGAAAACAAGAAATACTATACTAATTAGAATGTTCCATGCAGGGATGAGGCACACAGACTAACAATAACAGAGTTCACTAAACCAGACAGTCAAATACGCTTAATTATTTGCACTGAGTTTGGTATGGGTATTAACATACCAGATATACGGATTGTATTTCACTGGGGGGCATGTGATTCTGTTTTAGAATATTGGCAGGAAGTTTGGAGGGCAGGTAGGGATGGCGTATTACTTTGCTATCCGTACCGTACCTCACTAGTGCATGCCAGCCAAGACATGAGAGCAGTATGTCAAAATGTTACAAAACATAATGTTTGCATACGACATGCCTAACTGTGTGAGCTGGGTACAAACATTAAGCCAGAGTGAGATGCAACTCAAAATGTGCAACATGTGCTTGTGACAACTGCAGTATCTGCAAAGCAAAGTGTGCATGTAATGCTTGAGAATACCTGTTACCTGCAGTAATAACAAATTGCAAGAGGCACATTGCTTAGCAATGCTTTACTTTTGGCGTTATTGTCATGTTTGTAACGTATGTAGCAGAACTGGACTGGATTGATCTTCGCTGACCAGGTTGCTCAATTTGTATATTTCGGAGGGTCCAAGTTTCAAATCTCGGTCTCCCTGTAGCTTTTTTCTTTCTCATGTTACACATAATTGTTTAAAATGAGCCAACATGATATATTCCTCTCTGGAAGGAATTTCGGAGTATTTCCTTAATCTATTTTGCAACTTTTCTGTCAGTTTAACTGATATGGCATGGTAAAAGTTTTCAAAACCATTGTGCAGTTTTCAGGTATGGTCTCGAACAGTTCGTCTCCCCTATATGTTTTAACGAATTTGTCAACAACATGTCCGACCCCACTATTTTTAGATTTAGATACATATTTTTTAACAATCTCAGCCTGAAACACTGCCTCCAGCTTCTTTCCTAGGCTGCCTATAATCTAACTGCACCAGGACACCTGTTTGTCAATGTACTATCCATATGCATTCTTCAGGTTAGCTGTGATAAAAAAAAATCAATAAATGAATGAACTGTAATACAAAGAGTTCCTGTTATTTTTTAGATGGAATTGACAGTGTCCTGTATTTTAATAGTGGTACAGTATTTCAACAACCTTATTATTATTATAAGAAAAAAGGTTTAACTTTGTTCTCGAAGTGGAATAAACAACATAAATGTTTCATTCTTTAAACTGTATATGCTTTCTAATGAAAGGAATTGCATACAAAAACATGTTAGAATTTTTGGTCTGTGGTCATTTTAATGTGCCAGAGGATATCCATACAGCCACTAACCATGTTTGGTGTTATTTGGAGTCTCGGTTTAATACTGCATTGCTGGTAACGCTAGCTTGCCATTACTACTTTTACTAATTTTCTACTTACTTTTGAATTCATTGTTCAGAAATACATTCACTNAATCTCTTTAGAAGCCAACGATTAAGACCTGAAAAGTTGTAAAATTTAAATTTAAATATACTCCAAAACATACTACATTGTATGTCTCATTGACATTTACTTCAATACATAACTGTGAATATTGTTTTGCTGAAATATTTATCACATCTTTGATAAAATATTTGAAACCTTGATTAAGAAAAACTTTAATATGTTTTTCATTAATTGCCTTATTCTGAGCCGAGCTTATAATTACCAGTAAGTAACCGATGCTCAAGTATAAGATATTTGTTATGGTTGTTCGCTCAGAATTGCAGTATGTCAAGCCGCCAGTCTGACAACATCACTGGGCCGTTGTTCTCCCTCTCTGCTGCTGTCTGCACCAAAGGAGCAGACCCCTCCAGACAACAGCACATCTGTATTGATTGAAATGAGCATGAGGTTGCTTTTTGCTGTCAACGGAAGAGCAGTCAGTGGCAGCAATATTTGAGCAATCAGGAGACTCTTCTGGGTTTGAAAAATCCTTAAATCAAGTTGAAATATTATTGAATTATCTTATATGTATAATATAAGTATAAAAATAAGCAGATTTTGCCCCGATCCATTGTAAACTACTTATTTTGATGCTGCCCGACTGAATATATTTATTGTTAGGAAAGTCAAGTTCAGATTACTTTAAATGGGTAATAATAATTTATGTTTGATCCAGAATATTTCTGATATATGAATCATTACCAAAATTGTATATCCCACAATATATATTCTGACTGCAGGTCTAACAAAACTATTACAGCAATGATATAGTTTACCTTCTATCACATCACTGTCATAGTCTACCTCCTCATCTGACTGCTCATCATCATCACAAGGCAAGGTCTGTCCTGCTTCTGCTGCCTGCTCAATTGACATATGGTCTATATTGGGCCATACCATTTCCACCACTCGCTTGCTCACTTGCTTCATAAAGGCTGACTTGTCTATTCCAGGTGGCACATGTAGATCATCAGCACTTTGTGCATCATACAATGTGCACACCAGCAAGCAAATATATCCCTCAGTGACGAAGTTCCAAAATTCCACCCCATGATTTGTACAGTCCGGTACTTTTTTCTTAACACTTCCGTGGCCAAAACGGGGTTTTTTTGTTTTTTTTTATCTGAGAGAGTGTCCCTTTGGCGCCAGTACTCTTTGGAGCAACGAGAATGTTCATGGAATCCTAAAGGGGAAAATGTAATAATTTAATATAAAAAAGCCTGAATGGAATGACAAATAATTCTTTAAAGATGAATAGTTTAATTAACACCTATAGTGTTGCTATATGCAACATACTGAATAAATCATCTTATTAACACTTAAATATGATTATTTTGGTTCTATTTTCATTGTTATATCATAATACTATAATTTCTGAGGATGGAGGGTAATTGGAGAGGGAGCACAGGATCAATGATGGTTGGATGGTTGGGAGTAAATTTAGGAAAATTACAAAATTACAATTAAGACTTTCACCTGCAATATGATGCATCGTTTATGAAACCCTTGTGGTCTTGGTACCAGTCCTATAAGACGGTCCATGGGCTGTTTAGAACAGGACATGGACAGCTTGGCATCCACCATCCTCTCTACACTGAGCTGGTCTCCATGACAAATGATTTGGTATGATACCTTCCTCCGTGGTTGGCACAAACTGGTTGAGGTATTTACAGATTTCTATCACACCTCTGCAAGATGACGGGTTTTCCTGGATGACACCAAGATTGACCTGTAAGTCAATGAAAAAAATGCTTAATAAATAACATAAGCGTGAAAAATAGAAATTAAATAATTTTGTTTTGAAATTGTTGAAAGTTACCAGGTACTTTGATTGTTTTTTCAAAATTCATTTTAAAGTATCATGATGAAGAATTCATAGTACAGAATGTATTACTAATGTAATATGGCTGAATTGTATGTACCAAACACAGAATATAATATATATATACGATCTCAGACTTCTTCGCTGACTCCTCAGAATAGAGGTGCTGTGGTTGCTGAGGTGGTTGGAGGTCCTCGAAGAAGCGAAAGTTGGCACAGACTATCATCTGTGTGCTTATTTCCATCCTTTCCTTCAGCCCAGTGAAATCGTCTTGGGAGGGGAGATAATTCTGAAATATAAAATCACTTCTATTTAGAAATAATATCATCTATTTAGTACAGTTTCACTTAATCAGTCCTATGTGCATGTTTTATAAAAATATATGATCAAAGAAATGTTTTGTCCGTGTTACCTGTGTATCAGAATACCTGGGACATGTGGTCGTATCGTAAACGACAGCTGTAAACTTACAATCTGTCTGTACGTGGAGTGGTGATAGCTGCCTTTAGTGACGAACTCAACAATGGCGCATCTTCTTCTAATTGTCTGATGACATTCCCCCAAGAGAACTTGTTAATGTTTTCCACGGTTAATGGACATCGAAGAAGATTTTCTGGTTTTTTTTTCCATTATTTTCAACTCTGCCCTCACAACGTTTTGTTAAATTTTACAAATGCCTCCCTAGCAACACGACTCTTCTTATATAGAAGCATATTTTTGGAGTCTGTAATATATTTTATAGGACTGTCAATAAATCCTTTGGTTGGTGAAGGTTGTTTAGATAGCAGGGGTATTGAAGATCAGGAGTCTTCACATGAGTCTTCAAATTCCTTAATATCAGAGTTCACATTTGATTTTGCAGAATGGATTTTTGTACAAATCGAAGCACATGATTGACATACACATTTCTTGCTAGGAGTTAAAGTATAACCGTTTGTATCATCAGTCACAGATCTAAAATTCAGCAAAGGAAACTTGTTCAGTTTTAAATCAATAGACATTCGTTTAAAACCACGATTTATTTCAAAAAAGCTTGTCCAGTGTTAACAACGGTCCTCCATCTTGTCGTTATAACTCTCCACGTGGTTTACAAAGGGAGACTAAGATTATAATCCATATGAAGGGAGACATTATGATGACTAATTAATTAAAAAAATAAAAAAAATAAGTGACTTGTCGATGTGCCACTGTTTTCTGCCATCCAGAGAGATCGATACTTGACTGGAAGTCTCAGTGTTGTTGATGTGAATTTGTTCACAATACATAGTATTATCGATAACAAAAAACAGAACACATTCGTCACAGAAACTCGCATAAACCCGATGTTGTGAAGTAAACAATGTTAATTGTGGTATTACTATTAGAGTTATCCGTCCCTTATCACGTGACGTACAGCCAGAGATCTCGCAGAGGAAAATTGACAGACATTTATGGGCGGAGCATGGATATATTATGGATTTAAATGACTTGGACGGTTCCACTTTAGTGATTAGAGGTATGTAAACACATAAAGTTGTAGATATGGACACAGTCGAGACAACGATATAACATAAGTGACCATCCGTGGTAGGAGAGTCACCGTATATTGACTTGTTTCCCCGACCTCAGTAGAAGTCGCTAAAAACGCAAATGTGTCAGACGTGATGTATCTTATATGACATGTTGATTATCAGTTATGTGGTGATAATCAGAAGTTGTTTTCTTTCTCATTATAATGTGCGATTTGTATGTATGATATCTTCTGATGTTTAATGATTGTGTATATTTGTATGTATTTCCTCTCTACGGTCTGCTCTACACGTCGCACATGAACCCACATTAGGTTGAATTGCAAATAACTCTGTATAATTCGTCAGACCATTTATTTTGCCAATTCGTTTTAATATTTGTTATAGAAGGTTTAAAATCAGAAGAAAATGCAGTTTAACATCTTTCGGTTGTAGGTTAAGGGCTGCTTTAGCAGCTTTATCTTCCTTCTCAAATCAAGATCAGTTGGCAAAACAATAAAATTCTGTTAATACGAAGGTCGATGTTCTGTATGAGAATATTGTTCAAATTCCGATTTTTAATACCTTTTTGTAGCGACAAATAGTCAGAACAATTTATTGCTTTGTTAATTTCGTCCAAAGCCAGACCAACGGCAGTAGCTTCAGCTGTAAAAATAAATGCATTATTTGGTAATCGGCAGGAAAAAGATAAGTTGCCAACAACCCAATGCTGCTGCAACTTTCCTCGATTTTAGAGCCGTTCGTTTATAAATGTTTATTTGAAGGAAATCCCGGGATGAACTCAGAAAGGCGCTTTTGTATTGAAACGGGGAAGTGCGAGATTTTTCATTATTGTGTTATTCTTAATTTACTCCAGGCAGTCATTTGAGATTCCTCAAAATGACTTATAAATAACTTCAACTCAAAACCTCTCGTTTTTCCCAACTCAAGAGATTTTCCTTAAATCCTGAGATTCCCCTCAATTTCACTTGTATTAAAGTAAAATCTGTAGTTTTCCTACTAAGAATTTCCTCAAGTTTTTGAGGGAGCTACATAGCAACCTCAAATATGGCTACGTTAGCAAGAATTAGACGCCGAAGGAGACAAAAAAAGACGGAAGGTCTAGAGAAGAAACGTTTTCCAGGTATCGGTTTTCTCATGAGACATTGTTTTATATAGTGGATCTGATACAGACAGCCATTGCCAGGCCAACACATAGGAATACTTCACTAACTCTCCTAGAGCAAGTGCTGTTAACCCTCCGTTTCCTTTCAACCGGTGCATTTTTCCGTCTCATTGGCGATTCCGTAGGAATATCTGAAGTCAGGTCTCAAGAACTGTGATGTCGGTAAGCACTTCATCCGCATGCCAGTTAGAGCAGAAGCAACGAAGGTGAAAGCAGACTTCTAAAAAATAGCAGGTGAAATATCCTAATATTTGTTGTGTTATTCAGTTTTGGTGACGACAACATCCAGCTGTGTGTAAAAGTAAACCCGAAGTCCGGTGACGCTTACCTTATGCGTTGATGCGGAAAGGAACAAACAAATGAATACAACTCCAAGAACAAATTTTCAAATTTAACAAGCATGTTCACATAATTCCTTTAATTTGAGTTTTTAACTATATTTGGAAATGTAATATTTGCGCAAATTTATTTCATTAAATTATGATTTTATTACATTACTCCGATAACTTCAGTATTTAAGGAAACTTCATATCATCACAGCAGCGTAATTGAAAGCTTCAATAACAAGCCATAAAATTAATATACATGTAAATTGAGATAATTAAAAGATATACAGCAAATAAAAAGCAAAGAAATGATTAAATTTTAAAAAGCAAGATAACAATTTTACACAACAGTGTAAATGATATATTCAACGACTTTGCAATATTTCAACTTTACCCTTGATGGGTGCATTTTCACATATGAACAAAAACCAAGAGGTCCAGAGGACCTGTATAGCTTACCTGAATAATAAGGAACCATGGGAAATTGTTCTTGTCACACAAAATCCTTCCAATTGTACAGGGGCAGAATGATTTTAAAGATTTAAACCTCAAATTCCCCTATTGATCCCCACAACTCTGCACCCAGAGGGGCCACACACACTGTTTACACAGAATCCCCAATAGGATGCTCCAGGCCAAATAATAGGATACAATTCCTCGAATGGTACAGAGGAAGACTTAAACCCACATTTTGGGCCAACCCCTCTGCACCAAGAGGGGCCATACCTTCAGTTTATACAAAATTAGTACCCTTGCCCAATGATGCACCAGGCCAAATTCTGTCAAAATCCATGAAGCTGTTCAGGACGAGGAGCGTTTTAAAGGAAAAGTTGACGGACGAACAGACGACGGACAACGCGACCGTACAGCAAAAGCTCACTATGGTCCAAATTATTACAGCCAAAAATCAGGTTCTATATGTTTACCAACACTTTTCAATGGAGTAATGCCCGTTTCTAAAATTTCACAAAAAAAAAAGATTTTCCTTTTACACCAAAGAGACCATTTCCTTTCAGTCTCTATTTCTTATTAGAGATGTACACCTCATGAACAAAATGTGCCTTACAGAGGTAAATGAGAGACAGAGGTAAATGCCACTGCTGCCTCCAGAAAAGGAGAATCAAAGACAAAGTTAAAGGCAAGAAAAACAAGACAAACGTCATTTACACTTTATATGATATGGTTTATTACATCATCCCATTTAACTTAATCTCAAATTTACACATTTTTATAAATGATACAATTTACCTTATTCATAAACTTTGGAAAAATAAAATATGAAACATTACTTTAACACTTCGTACATCATCACATTTTCACTTCATACAAATTATGTTTGTTTGATTTTGTTAAACGTCCTATTAACAGCTAAGGTCATTTAATGACGGCCTCCCCTGTGTGCAAGATGCATGCATGTAGTGTATGTGTGTGTTTTTTGGGAGGCTGCGATATGTTCGTGTTTGTCTCCTTATGATAGCGCGGAACTGATGCCGACTTTATAGTGCTACCTCACTGAAACATACTGCCGAAGACATCCAGCAGGACGCTCCACCCGGTCACGTTATACTGACAATGGGCGAACCAGTCGTCCCACTCCTAATTTGCTGAGCGTTAAGCAGGAGTAGAAACTACCATTTTTAAAGACTTTGGTATGTCTCGGCCAGGGGACAGAACCCAAAGCCTTCCTCACAGGGGCGAACGCTCAACAAATGGCCAAAAGTGAGGCATTGTCAAGGGAGACATTAGGAAGAAGAAAGTTATTTAGAAAGGAGAGAAGAGATAAGGTCCCAAATTTAGTCGCCTCTTACGATCATGCAATTGGGGGCAGCAGGTACAATTCTTAC
>NW_018406337.1:52510-72331 GCF_002113885.1 Mizuhopecten yessoensis
GGTATGTCTCGGCCAGGGGACAGAACCCAAAGCCTTCCTCACAGGGGCGAACGCTCAACAAATGGCCAAAAGTGAGGCATTGTCAAGGGAGACATTAGGAAGAAGAAAGTTATTTAGAAAGGAGAGAAGAGATAAGGTCCCAAATTTAGTCGCCTCTTACGATCATGCAATTGGGGGCAGCAGGTACAATTCTTACGCCCTACCTGCAGGGTCATACAAATTAAATATACAACCAAATTTAAATGTATACAACAAGAGGACCAATTGGCCTGTATCACTCACTTGGTATTAATCTCACACCAGTAACCTTAAAAGTGGCCTATGGTCAATGACTTAAGCATGGGCTAAAAGGAGCTACGGGCCAAGGATCACCACATTGAGGTTTTAGTTAATAAGAAGGATTTGCTTTAAATATCTTTTAAAGATATCACCTGTTACCTTGAACGCGAGACAATGTCATTCATTTGAACAAATTTTGTCACCCATCATCCAAACATACATCAGCCCACAATTCATTTGACCCTTTGACATTGAAATTAGGTCAAGGTCATTCATAAGAACAAACTCAGCAAACCTTTATCACTTTATGGTATAAGCCAAATTTCATCTCCCTAGGCCTATTTGTTTGTTTGTTTGTTTGTTTGATTTTGTTTAACGTCCTATTAACAGCTAAGGTCATTTAAGGACGGCCTCCCCTGTGTGCAAGATGCATGCGTGTAGTGTATGTGTGTGTATTTTGGGAGGCTGCGATATGTTCGTGTTTGTCTTCTTGTAATAGCGCGGAACTGATGCCGACTTTATAGTGCTACCTCACTGAAACATACTGCCGAAGACACCCAGCAGGACGCCCCACCCGGTCACATTATACTGACAACGGGCGAACCAGTCGTCCCACTCCTAATTTGCTGAGCGTTAAGCAGGAGTAGAAACTGCCATTTTTAAAGACTTTGGTATGTCTCGGCCAGGGGACAGAACCCAAAGCCTTCCTCACAGGGGCGAACGCTCAACAAATGGCCAAAAGTGAGGCATTGTCAAGGGAGACATTAGGAAAAAGAAAGTTATTTAGAAAGGAGAGAAGAGATAAGGTCCCAAATTTAATCGCCTCTTACGATCATGCAATTGGGGGCAGCAGGTACAATTCTTACGCCCTACCTGCAGGGCCTAGGCCTGTTTAGAAGTTATTTAAATAAAAAATCTGAAGCCAGACAGCCAGACGAAGAACAGTTGTCGGATATGGAATAAGCTCTCTTGGCCCTTCAGGTGAGAACAAACTGATGATGCCTATATAAAGCAAAATAACGACAACTTAATGACTTATGCTTATATTTCATGTTACATCTTTGCTGTATAAACATATGTACTGCACATCAAAAGTGTACACAAGGAGTATACATTTATAGTCATACATATACATACATTGTATACATCATGATCAGTTCACAAACTACCATTCATAATTTATAAATCAAGAAAAATTGTGACATGAACAAAGGATACACTGGCATGTTCACAGTAGTTGCCAAGTATGATTATGTGATCTAGATATAATACAGAATACACACTATCAATAGTATGTTTTTATAATATATCATAAATGGTTATGATCTTTACTCAATTTATTCTTCATTTACAGATATTCATAATTTTCAAATATTTCAGGATTTCCCAATGTACTAAGTTGTGTGGATGGCATATTTATCAAGATTCAGGCACCACATGAAAATGAAGCTGATTTCATCAACAGAAAAGGCTATCACTCACTTAATGTACAGGTACTGGTGAAAATCAAATTCAAAATAATTTAATTCCCGTGAAAATATGGTCAACATTCTACAACATAAAACAGTCATTAAATAAGGAAAGCCATGTGTGACCAAAATCAAACAGTTTAAATTGTGTATGTTGTTTGGTGAAGGAATATCTGCAGCAAATATATCTTGCATGATGATATTAAACTTTACAGCTGATATTTATTTCGACTTTTCCTCTTTATGCTACTCTAAAATTGAATATACTTTTTTTAATGTGAATCAAAACTCCTAAAAAAAGTGTTTTTTTTAAGATGGCATGTGACTCCAGGTACAGGATCACCATTGTGGTGGCAAAATGGCCAGGATCTGTCCATGATGCTAGAATCTTCAGAGGGTCACATGCCTGCTTTAAATTTGAAAATGGCAAGTAAAATAAAATTTTGAAATACAGTAGAAAAAATATATTATTTGATCTTGTACATTTCTATCATAAAAAAACAGTATTGTTGTATGAACCAGCAACACTGAGATTATCAAGAACTGCATTGGTTATAGTGCTAGACATACAAATCCGTGTTTTAGCATAGGGTTATATCTATAAGTCTGTTTTTCTTTAATTTCAACATCGACTAGACTTGTACTACAAAGTTGTGCACCGAGAACCACTGACTTGTTATGTGATGTCATCTATTTACATCTTTCTTGTCATTATCATGGGTTTTCAATACTGCAATAACTTGTTTAGATGTTTTTTGTTATAATAGTAGAGAGAAGAACAATTGATTATATGTATTTAGTAATAATCAATTCATACATGTCACACAATAGACTGACATAAAATCCAAAGATCTCGGGTCACAAAATCAAATCATGTTTATAGTGCAAATCTGGACACTCTTTAAACTCCTTTAATTTCTATGATATAAATTGTACTTGCATAAAGTAAAGCACGTCATAATGAACTACTCAACCACTTGTTAAGTATATTTACTAGTAATTGATTAACAGTAAATTATTATTAAGATTTCCTGTCAATGAGCCAATAAGTTTAAGCTTACTTACTCTGAAATATCTGAACATGTTTACATTACAGGTAATTATGATGGAATTTTACTAGGGGACTCTGGTACCGCTGTACAATGTTTCTTATGACACCTTACAGCCATCCATCTTCACAATCACACATCAAGCAACATGATGCTTTATGCAAGAGCAGAGTAAAAATTGAACAGACATTTGGAATTTTGAAAAGAGGATTTGCTTGTTTGTCACTTGGCTTGCGTGTTGAGCCTATGGAGGCTACCATCATAGCATGTGCCTGTGCTGTTCTGCACACTATTTGAATTGACAGGAATGGAATTATTGGTCAACCAGAAGAATACGAGGAAAGAAATGAAGATGGTTGGACCTGTATAAATAATGAGGGCAATGGGAACGCTATACGCGACTATAACATATCAGCATATTTCCTGCGAGTATACTTAACTATAATATTATGAAGAACTTTTCATTACTCTTATATAAAAGCTAACTGCTAAATTCACTAAATTGGCTACATGTATAAAAACAAACAAAAATAGTCATGAAGAAAGAGAAGACCTATGATTCAGATTGGTTTTCATATAACGGATCAAACGCCTGAACAGTTTAAACTGACTCCTCATTACAGCCTTCTGTTCCTTAGCAGTTTTTGTCTTGATTTTGGTTTCTCTTTCTTCATGGCAATAAGCTCTATCTCAATTTTCCCTCTTTTGATCTCTAACTCCAGAAGTTCTTCCCCAAGCTGGTCACGCTTACTTCTGGTACTTGTGTGCCGCTGTCTTTTCACAATTCTTTTTGAAGTACCTGTGATAAAAGTATCTGTATATTATAAAACTGTAATATTATTGGTCTTTGTATGTGTACAGCACACAGCATTCTTCTAATTCAAACAGTTATATATGACCACAAATATAATGAGTTTTATTCCTTATGAGATATAAAGAAATGGTACTCTCACAAAGATCATTTATTGGAAGCTATATGCTTCGAGGTTCCTACAATAAAATGAAAAACATCTGATTTAAGTTCCACTACTTAATCATCTTCATATGATGTACTTCATTTGTGTGAATTCATCTAAATCAATTGTTTATGTAAAAGAAGCGAAAATACACCGAGAGACATACAGTGGAAAAGACCAATGGACAAACAGTGTATTCCGATATATTTTTGTAGTCAACAATCCCTACCCCAGCAAATTTGAATATAATCATAATAATTTGTTATAATCACATTCTATCCTATTATTTAATACTTAATCATTTCACAGAAAAATTTGTCAGTTGATGTTTTAAAATGTTCTTATATGGAGAAATAATGTGCAGTTACATACTCTGGTGATAGTTTGGTCCCTCAATTTCTTTCCTCAACGCCTGAATATAGTCTCTTGTGATATCTATGAGGAAAATAATATAAATATAATTTTTTACACTATCATCTTAATTAACACTATGCATCATGATCTACAGTTACGTTATTGAAAAATAATGTGTTTTGTTGATGACCAATTGGCCATATTTTAAAATACCTATCGACATGATAAACAAGCAAATAGTAAGTGTTTATGAAAGATAGCCTTCCTAAAAAAAAAGAGTAGGTGACTTGACATCACTATCTAGCTTCATGAAGCGTCAAATTAAGAGTGGCATGTATAGTACATGCTTTTGACACAACGACTGCTATCTTCATTATGCGATTCATATTAAATTTACATAAATGTAACCATAAAAGGTAAAACAGATCAATTAACAGTACCTGTTGCTGGTCCTGACAGTGGTACCAGTACACCTCGCTGATATTAATGTAGTATCTTCTTCTATGAAACATGAGTATTTCATCAATAGATTACTTTAGGCTGTAAATGACTCAGCAATGAAATGGACTATTCATCAGGGTCACCCTCAAACCATAGAGGGTGCTGTCTGAATTGCTCTTAGTAATGAGACATTTCAAGTCATTTGGAGGAAAAGATGTTCGACCAGGTCCGTGGTACGAAGTCAAAAAGAATGTGATGACGAGATGTTCCAGGACATAGCTGAGATATTTGCCCTCGTACAATCAAATGACAAAAAGAAAACCACAAAGGATCAAGTTAAGAGAAAAGAAAACATGGCTTGCTTTTTAGGTCACCTGAGCTTTGCTCAAGTGACCTATTCCAATCGCTTTTCGTCCGTCGTCGTGCGTCGTGCNAGGTTAGACATATTGCAGTAAACTGTAAAGAAATAAAAACACAAGAACAAAACCAAGGGTAAACCAAGATGCCGGCAAATTAAAGCGGGCTCGAATAACTGACCATATTCTTGCCGAAAATGGAAGACAAAAAAGGGTCTGACAATTTTGAAAAATTTAAAACTATGCCAACATCTGATTGATTATACATTAATGCCAAATTAAAACAGAAATTAACTGGTTTCTAGATACTGGTTCTACCATAACTGTCTTGAATCCAAAGAAATATACTGGTTTACCAGCAGAGCTTAGACCAGGCCCCGCTTGCACGAAACTTCTTAACTTTGTTCTCACTGCTAAACTCTGAGTATATGCTTAACTTTAAGCATATGCTCAACTTTTGGCTCCAAAATTCTTAATTCTCAATTCTTAGATTTTAAGCTGAGAATGGACCAATATTTGAGAACGGTTCTTAGCATGCTTAGTCTCATTCTTAAATATGGCGGACATTCACAGAGTTCTCCGTTGTCTGCGTCAGAGAAGGAATCGGAATCGCAATCAGCACCACGCACCAGTATTTCGGAGATTATAAAACCATCTGCAAAAACTCCCAGACGCCGATGTCTTCGAACGGTTTCGATTTCGTCCATGTACACTTATGTATATATTGTCATTGATCAATGCACACTGGAGAGACCGACATACAGAAGCCAGGCACTTTCCCCTCTTACGATTTTGCTGTGTTTTCTTAAGATTTTTCACAACCGGTAGTTTGTACACTTGCATTGGAGATACACTAATATTATCGGATGCAACAGTGTCGAGGTGTGTTACGACTTCCCTTTGCCGCCTTTCCAACCACAAGCACAAAAAAGAGTCAAGCAGGACTTCTTCGCTCTTGCAGGGACGCCAACACAAACTTTGTAAATGACTGATAGAGACCCCTAGCGGCGACCTATTCGTAGTCCTAAATACTGTATTGGAATCTGCGTGTCCGCAATCCACCCCCATGATCATACCCTCATACAATGCAGGATACACCCGTTATGATGTTATTGAACTAGCTTTAATGAAATATTATACCACAATGAGGGTTATTCTCATAGCTATGTAATTAATATATGAAAAAACATGACTTTTGCTTGCGCTTAAAAAAAGTAGGTAAACAAATCATCTTTGTAGTACTAAATACTGTTTAGAAACCCCATGATTGCTATTTTCTATCACAACCAAAATATGACAACGATTTTATATAAGAGCATGTTTGAGTCAAACCATTACTTTTGATTTAAATAAATGAAATCCATACATGACAATGCAAAGTTCTATTATGAGGAATTCCATAAATTATTTAGTTAGTTTTAAATCAACTATTAGATAATATCATAACTATCATATAGCGAATGAGTATTGACAGAGAGTGTAAGTAGGTAATTGTATGAATGTATGATTGAGTGTATGAGTTTAATACAATAATATAAATAGCTTATTTATTACATGTATATATATAATGTCATACTTACACCATCATGTAGAAGATTGATATATGCCTATCCTGTTATATATGTCAATATATATATAATAAAATTGGTTAAAACAAAACTCCTAGCAGGTTTAGACAATGAGTCATGAGTGAGGAGACCTATAGTTGCTATTGGAGAAAAGATAATAAAATAGTGTCCTGTCAAGAGGAAAACTTACAGTTAGTAAGTTAGTTAGGTATGTTGGTGTATTTGCCGCATTGTGATAACACAAATCTGATGCAGATTTTATATTTCCATCTTAAAAATATCATGCTGAAGGCACCTAGAACAGCATTCTGCCCCGTCACATTATACCAACAGCTTATAGTAATTCCATCAATTTAACTATTATTTAATATTTTATTCACTGTAGTCCATATAATCAAAACCTATTATCTCGAACAAATTGAAAATTTCAGGATTTCCAAATGTTGCTGGTTGTATTGATGACACATTTATCAGACTGCAGGCACCCTATCAAGATGAACAAGATTATGTGAACAGAAAAGGATACCACTCTCTAAATTGCCAGGTATTTGTAATATATCACACTTGCAATATAAGGCTATGAATGCCATGGAATGATTGTGCCCGTATGTACATTTATAACAGGTGTCCGTATGTACATGTATAACAGTGCCCGTATGTACATTTATAACAGGTGTCGGTATGTACATGTATAACAGTGTCCGTATGTACAAGTATAACAGGTGGCCGTATGTACATGTATAACAGTGGCCGTATGTACATGTATAACAGGTGTCCCAATGTACATGTATAACAGGTGTACATGTATAATATGTAACAGGTGTAGAAATGTATATATGTATAATATATAACGGGTGTAGAAATGTATATGTGTATTCTGGTTTAAAATATGTCAGAAACCTGAGGCTTTGCTAAGATATCTTGGTACAAATATTGGTTTTATTTTTGTGAAGATGTTTTGGGAGACTGCGATATGTTTGTGTTTACAAGAAATCTCACACCGGTAAAAAATGCGGATACACCTGTCCAGGGTAAGAGAAAGGGGAATCTCAACCCAAGGGGGAAGATTCTTAAGTCACCAATTTAAACACGACACTATGCTAAGTGTTTGGCAACACAAGAATCTTTCCCCTTGGATTGAGATTCCCAATCTCACCTCAACGGGGTGAATGATTCTTATTCTGTTACCCTGTTCACAATTTGTTTATCATATACACATAAATTACCCTGTTCACAATTTGTTTATCATATACACATAAATTACGTAAACAAGTCCAGCCTGTTGTCGGCATAACAGCTACATCTTGGGTAATCGGCTGGTTGTGATCCAACGGGGTCACATTATGGCACTCCAGATAGTCATCCTGAATAACTGCTTACACTGGTGTGGCCACACAGTTGAGCATGTGGAGGACTCTATAATCACAATAACGACCACATGGTTCCCACCGTCAAGATGATTGGTTAGATCACGATCCTGCATCTTAGAACTCCCAGCATGGAGGATGAAGAGCCAGTGACAACCTGAACAAATAAATTACAGAAATTATAGCGAAGACAGAGAATATTTATAGGTCTATGGTATGGTTTTTTAAATATATTAACAGAATGAAATCAAATTTCCCTTGCATATACTGCAGAAAGTGCTACAAGACAGTGAAAGCCCTGAAACAGCATAGGAGGGACAAGCCGGTGCTGGTTTTACAGACACGTATGCGGAGAGCAGGCGGCATCATTTGAAGGGCCACTTGAAAGCCCGTCATCCCTGACAGGAGCAAGGAACATCCTACATCATGAGTGCAGTGGTAAAAGTGACACCTGGAGTACCTCCCGTAGGTTGGAACAGACGCCACCTTACGGGTATGACGAAATACTAAAAGCCCAAGAGTAAATTGGCCTCGAGGACCCCGAGTCACTCTTCCTGGAATCTCCGAGAAGAGTAATTCAGATGAGAGATGGGGTATCCGAGAATGAGCCGGAGGAGGCCCAGGATGTGATCAACCCTACCCCGAGGGCAATGAAAAAATGGGTCTCTGACATAGACCTATCCTGTCCCCTGTGAAGAAAAAGATGTCGCCGCCCACTCCGAGGAGAAGAACCAGTTGACGGCCATGACATTGGTAGAAATAGGTGGAATGCCCTTATCCCCCTCCCTCAGCCATGAGGGACTGGAATAGTGTCCCTGACGAGAGTGTCAAGGTGGGAGACCCCTGGTGGCCTCCAAGAGGATAGATGACGTCCAACCCAGACAAGAGGCTCTTGCACCCGAGATGACAGCCTCACATCTCCATTTCCAGGAGGGCAACATTCTGTCCCAGGACCAGCAAAGGCTGACGAAAGCCTACGTCTGCCATCAGAGGTCAACCTGCACCTCTCCAGGTTCTTCCTGTTCCGGGCCCTCCGTTTCAACATGAGAACTGGGAAGGAAAAGGAACTCCTTGACAATAGCAGCAAAGCTCCCAGGGATACGGGAAGGAATACATTCCCCTGTCAAGTGAAACATGTAGATTTATTTCTTTAAAATATGTTTATATATATAACAGTACAAAATTTTAAGTTTGAAAATATAGTTTCAAAGATAAAAAAATAATGAGGAAAATCACCTCTTAGAAGAAAAAGATGGCAACAGAAGAGACAGCTGAATTCCCTTAAAAACTTCTCTCACATAATATGACTCGAACAGAAATATCATAATTTCTTATCATGTTAAAGTTAACCGATCACAGTAGTTTAGTTTTTATTTACAACTCCTATAGTAAGTTCTCATTATACTAGGCTGTGGTAAAATAATTGGGATATATATACACATGTATTTACATGCGGGGGCATTATTATAATAGGACATTACTTTTGAAACTACAAAAGTTGGTTCTTCCATTCGGATAATGGTATCGGCCGTAACTAGGACATACCTGATTATGAAAGTTGTTGCGACCATTGACAATATGGTGTCAGACACAACTGGACACTCGCGTATTATAAATTCAACTAGAGTTGTTGCATCCTTGTACAATATGGTGTCAGACACAACTGGAATGAAAAGAATAGCATGGTTTTTTTTAATACTGATGTACAATGTAATATATTGTAAATAGAAATGTATGTAAGTAAGGAAGTGTCTTCTGTTATGTACACAGAATATTTTTTTTCTGATTTTTTTTGTATATATCATATTGCAAAGATTAAGTCGTATCAGTAGATACAGTATAGGTCCTGTGAGTTTCAATTCATACTATATCAGATATATAGCAATATTTATAATTCATTTGCTAGGTCGGTATCCTAACACAAATCTTACCTTTTGACAAGGACGTCACATTTTGAAAGTCGGTGTCAGTGTCGCGGAGTTAAATACGTGACAGATTTTATAATGTACCCTCTATGAAGCGTTTAATTGATACAGTTTCTGTGCAATCAATCTATGATTATTTACATTCAATTAATATCCATAATAGGACATGATGTAGGTTATAAACTATTCGTTTGCTATTGATTTATTTTGACATCTTTACACATTTTAACCTTTGGTTTCTTGTTCAAATTTGCAGAAATTTTTAATATTTGATTTTAATTTTGAACACTTTCGTCTATGGAAAATCGTTTGGTTCTGCAGTCACGATTTTCCACAGACGATAGTGTTAACGTTTACCACTGTCCTGGTTAAATGGGGTTATCCACACTTGTTTTCCTGCCCTCATTTTGAAGAACATCATCTCGCACAAATGTAAATAAAATATTAAAAATTTCTGCATATTTGAACTTTTGTTTATGGGGCCGCCATCTTGTATTGAATTCGGCACTAAAAATCGATTTACAACAAATTACACCCTTAATATTGTAACCCGCGCGTGTTTTGTCGATTTGGTACATTTGTAAACCACGTAGAAATCTAACGAGTCTTCTTGCAAAAAAAAAAGGAAACGAGACATAGGAAAACTTCAAATGATATTGAATTAAACAGGACAAACACTTCACCCTAAAAACATTTTTAAGGCGGAACAACTTAGTGAGGAACGACCCAGCGCGAACGTGATTTAGGACGAAACGACCTGACACCCATCTTTCCACCCAGAACGCTCTGTAGGTCTACCTAGCTTCACGTTGTAAAAAAGAAGACAATCTTTATTTTCACAAATTCCTTCCCCTTCAACAAACATGTCCACCGCTGTTATAATAATGTTTTTTGTCATTTTATTGGACTTTGACAGAAAGCGGCCCCAGTGGAGTATACTTATAAAATGCATCTAAATTGGAAAATTATGCGGTGAATTTGGGAAAAACTTCATACGCGTGAGTGGAAAATTAAATATATTGAATTTATTACTGCCTTGAGTTATTTATAAAAAAAGGTGCTAGTACCAGACAAAGGATATGACCTATTGACATGTGATTATCTGGAGCAGCTAACAAAGAAGAGATCACTGGTTGTTGGAGAGTAGTCTGACTTCACCGACATACTCGACTCAGACGAATAGCTAGTGGCGCAGCTTTTGTCACAATACCATCAAACTGAGAAACAGTACTCTTTTCCACCAGTATAGGGACTCAAATAAATGATCCGGTGTTTGTTTGTTTGTTTGTTTGATTTTGTTTAACGTCCTATTAACAGCTAAGGTCATTTAAGGACGGCCTCCCCTGTGTGCAAGATGCATGCGTGTAGTGTATGTGTGTGTATTTTGGGAGGCTGCGATATGTTCGTGTTTGTCTTCTTGTGATAGCGCGGAACTGATGCCGACTTTATAGTGCTACCTCACTGAAACATACTGCCGAAGACACCCAGCAGGACGCCCCACCCGGTCACATTATACTGACAACGGGCGAACCAGTCGTCCCACTCCTAATTTGCTGAGCGTTAAGCAGGAGTAGAAACTACCATTTTTAAAGACTTTGGTATGTCTCGGCCAGGGGACAGAACCCAAAGCCTTCCTCACAGGGGCGAACGCTCAACAAATGGCCAAAAGTGAGGCATTGTCAAGGGAGACATTAGGAAAAAGAAAGTTATTTAGAAAGGAGAGAAGAGATAAGGTCCCAAATTTAGTCGCCTCTTACGATCATGCAATTGGGGGCAGCAGGTACAATTCTTACGCCCTACCTGCAGGGCAGATGATCCGGTGTCTACAACAACTGTTACCCAGTGCATGATCATAAGAGGCGACTATGAGGAAGCCCCTGCAGAATTGAGGCTTTCATGAACACAAAAGCGACCAAAAGAAATCTGCTGCAGCCCATTGCAATATTTCTTTCTTCTTCTAACTACCTTTTATTTCCTAACGCCTTACTTGGCAACACCTAACTTTTGGCTTTGATTTTAAACGTTCGCCCAGGTGAGAAAGGCCATGGAATCTGTCCCCAGCACAGGACATACCGAAGTTATTAAAAATGGTAGTTGTTATTTCCTGCTTGACGTTCAGCATTAAGGGTAATGACAATTAATGGTTCACCCGTTGTGAGTATCATGTGACCGGGTCAAATGCTGTGTTTGGCTCGTTCGACATTGTATTTCAGTGAGATAGCACTATATATTCGGCATCGGCATAAAATACACGTTATCACGAGGCGATTAAAAGCAAATTTGTCCCTTGCACAGCGACTCGTGTTTCGCCAATAGTTCCTGACCTCTTCTTGTGACCTGCAGGCTAACCGCCGGGCATTTGCTTCCTCGGACCTACTTTTTGCTATTTGAAAGTTCGCGTGGTTGAAGCTTACTGCCATGACGGAAAGGAAGTGAAACATTGAAGGAAGTTGGACAAACCAAGTGCATTGTGGTAAAAAGCGCTCAAATAACTGTCGCTAGTGTCAACATTGTATGAAAGTGATTAACTTTTGGTGTTGGCTAATGCATGCGTTAAATCCTTTTGAACAACAGATTTAATGCAGGTGTTAACCGACACAGAATAAGAGAATGACTCGTTAAATTTAACGACATCGTTAACTTTTATATCCAATATCTGGTGAATTAGATTCATGAACACATACCCTACGCTTGATGATGCTGTGACATGACCGAGATGTTTATGTAATTTATGTTACAATTAACGAATGTTTGAGGTTGTTATTTTATCCAAATAGGATATTTCGTAATATATTTTGAATTTCACTGCATCAAACTCAAATGTCATACCTTTCGAAATCTCTGTATTATCTTTTTTTGTTGAAAGTTTTTGGTTTTATTTTGTTTAACGTCGTATTAACAGCTAAAGTCATTTAAGGACGACCTCCCCTGTGCGAGAGATGCATGCGTGCAGTGTATGTTTGTTGAAAGATCAAAGGTCGATGTTACAATTATAATTAATAGAAAAAAAGTTTCTACGCACAATCAAATTCCCTTGGGTCCATCTTGTTCGTACATGTATTCTTATATTATAATGGGGATTGCTTTTGAGTTCGAATAATCAAAGGCAATTAGTTAAGAGTATATATGCACCTTTGAGCTATTTCATGCTTTGCCCTGCGAATATTTTCCTGGTGAGTCTTATGGCTCATCAATTCCGTGCTTACTCTTCCCAGTACTACTATGTTAATTTTACTCTCCGTTAATATTTGTTCACTTTTCTCTCAAAAATGCTTTGTCAATTCTACTCATGTAAAACCTTGCTAAATCTACTCTCGGTAAGATATTGTCAATTCTGCTCTCAGTAATACCTTATTAATTCTTATCGCAATAAGATCTTTTCAATTTGCTCTCAGTAATATGCTTCGTTATTCTAATCTCAACAACATGTTGTATTTTAGAATTGACGGATCGATGTATTTTATGGAAGATTGCCGTCGGTTGTCATGCAGTTCATCTTTTACAGACATCATGTGTACGTATTTAATTGCAATTAACTGCCTAACGTTTCGTATTGCATATCAATGGAATCAATTTGGATAAACAGCCATTCTATTAATGAATTCTTACAAAAACAAATAAATCGATATAGGTATCCCTGAATTTATTCCTGCCTGGAAATACGGGTACAGACAACATTACAGGAGGTTAATATGCCAGTGGTGAATTCTATATTTTACACTAAGTCCTTTGTTAATACAAACATACAGCTGGGTAAGTAAGTCCGAACATTTAACATTAAATCGCAAATATTTTTTTAACATTAAATGCCAGATTCAGTGTAAGAATGTTTAGCCCGCTATCATCTGATCGAATTTGGCATTCAAATCGCCCTGCGTCCGGCCTTAAACAATTCTTGTTAATGCTATTTTTTAGGTAGAACCAGAGGGATCTTTCTCAAATTTTATACGTAGGTTTCCCTTAGTCCCTAGTTGTGCATATCTACTTCCGAGACTAACAGATAACAAAATGGTGGACAGACAGCCATCTTGGATTTTGACACTGAATGTTTGTTATCGCTATTTCTCAATAAGTACTGGAGATATCTTCCTCAAATTTCACATGTAGGTTCCCCTTGGTCTGTAGTTGTGCATGTTTGATATTGAGAATGATCAGATAAACAAAATAGCCGATAGGCAGCCATCTTGACAGTTAAGGTTTGTAATGGCTATTTCTCGATAAGGACTTGAGAGATCGTTCTCAAATGTATCATGTAAGTTATCCTTGGTATGCAGTTGTGCATGTTTGCTTGTTTGTTTGTTTGTTTGATTTTGTTTAACGTCCTATTAACAGCTAAGGTCAGTCAAGGACGGCCTCCCCTGTGTGGAAGATGCATGCGTGTAGTGTATGGGTGTATTTTGGGAGGCTGCGATATGTTCGTGTTTATCTCCTTGTGATAGCGCGGAACTGATGCCGACTTTATAGTGCTACCTCACTGAAACATACTGCCGAAGACACCCAGCAGGACGCCCCACCCGGTCACATTATACTGACAACGGGCGAACCAGTCGTCCCACTCCTAATTTGCTGAGCGTTAAGCAGGAGTAGAAACTACCATTGTTAAAGACTTTGGTATGTCTCGGCCAGGGGACAGAACCCAAAGCCTTCCTCACAGGGGCAAACGCTCAACAAATGGCCAAAAGTGAGGCATTGTCAAGGGAGACATTAGGAAGAATAAAGTTATTTAGAAAGGAGAGAAGAGATAAGGTTGCTTATGAGACTGATCGGATAAACATTTTTTTTTTTTATTTTGACATTTAAGGTTTGTTATTGCTATTTCCCAGGAAGTACAGGAGGGTTCTTTCTTAAATTGTATATGCAGGCTCACCGCTGTCCTTTATTGTTCATGTTTACGTTTGAAACTGATCAGATGAACAAAATGGCCGCCGGTCATCTTCGATTTTTGACATTTAGTGCTATTTCTTAGGGATAACTTGAGGGCTCTTTCTCAAATTTGATCTGAAGGTTTCCCTTGATCACTCGTTGTGCATGTTATATTTTGAGTTTGGTTTGGTTTAGTATTGTTTTACGTCCTATCAATCAACAGCTATGGTCATTTATTGACGGCCTCCCCTGTGTGCAAGAAACATGCGTGTAGTGTATGCGTGTGGTTTGGGAGGCTGCGATATGTTGGTGTTTGTCTACTTGTGATAGCGCAGAACTGATGCCGACTTTATAGTGCCACCTCACTGAAACATACTGCCGAGGTCACATTATACTGACAACGGGCAAACCAGTCGTCCCCCTCCTTAATTGCTGATCGTTAAGCAGGAGTAGAAAACTACCATTTTTACAGTCTGGTGTGTCTCGGTCAGGGACAGGACCCAAAGCCTTCCTCACAGGGGTGAATGCTCGTCTAAAACCAAAAGTGAGGCATTGTCAAGGGAGACAAAAAGTTGTTTAGAGAAAAGATAAGGTCCCAAATTTAGTCGCCTCTTACGATCATGCAATCGGTGCAGCAGGTACAATTCTTACGCCCTACCTGCAGGGACAAAATATATGTTAAGACTGATTATAAAAACAAATTTGTGAAATGACAAACTCACTTTGAAGGTTGTCTTTTATACACAGCAGTATGAAGTTAAGATCAAAATTTACTCAAGGACGCTTTACTGTTGGCATGACTCGATCAAACAGATTTTAAAAAAGAGAAAAGATCATACTGACAAAGAACTAATGAATATGGGACAATGGTGGGCGCGAAGATCCCTCTGGGATATTTCGTTTAACATCTAACACATACACGGTTAAATAATACCTATTATTCCACACCAAATCCCGGATAATAACATAGTCCTTGCACCAAAATTGATACAGATATAGAGTTGTGACATTAAATGACGTGAGCTGTTAACAGGACGCTGAAAAAAATGAACCAAACCAATTTCCAGATTCGGAGTTTGTTTGTTTGTTTGATTTTGTTTAACGTCCTATTAACGGCTAAGGTCATTTAAGGACGGCCTCCCCTGTGTGCAAGATGCATGCGTGCAGTGTATGTGTGTGTATTTTGGGAGGCTGCGATATGTTCGTGTTTGTCTTCTTGTAATAGCGCGGAACTGATGCCGACTTTATAGTGCTACCTCACTGAAACATACTGCCGAGGTCACATTATACTGACAACGGGCGAACCAGTCGTCCAACTCCTTATTTGCTGAGCGTTAAGCAGGAGAAGAAACTGCCATTTTTAAAGACTTTGGTATGTCTCGGCCAGGGGACAGAACCCAAAGCCTTCCTCACAGGGGCGAACGCTCAAAAAATGGCCAAAACTGAGGCCTTGTCAAGGGAGACATTAGGAAGTAGAAAGTTATTTAGAAAGGAGAGAAGAGATAAGGTCCCAAATTTAGTCGCCTCTTACGATCATGCAATTGGGGGCAGCAGGCACAATTCTTACGCCCTACCTGCAGGGCATAGATTCGTAGTATTTAAGTCCTAACATTCTAATCCATATCTGTATCAATTTTGGAGTTGTGACATTAAATGACGTGAGCTGTTAACAGGACGCTGAAAAAAATGAACCAAACCAATTACCAGATTCGGAGTATTTAAGTCCTAACATTCTAATCCAGATTGAAAGTAATTAAATGTTTCGATTAACTCCAAAACAGGTTTTGTTTGTCGGGAGTTTGACGTAATTGCAACAGCCAAGATCATACGAGGACGGTTGCCTAGAAAGCTGGGCATAACATTTTGTTTACAGAAGCCCAACACCTAATTAGTGGTCGTGGCTTGTTCCAGATATGTTCTATACTTTTGACATGTTATGTCCCAATTTTCCTTTATTTCCCCTATTGGGCCTCGCATGCACATTTTTATACAAATTAAACAAATTGAGGTTTTTTTCCCCTAAGCATGCTTCAGACCACATTTGGTTTAAATCCCTTCACTTGTATAGCAGGAGAGAAAAAATCCTCTATTTCCCCTATTGGGCCCCGCCGCTACGCCCCCAGAGGGGCCACACCCTCCGTTTATACAAACTTGAGTCTCCTTTGTCCAAAGATGCTCTAGGACAAATTGGGTAAGAAACCTGCTATTGGTTGAGAGAAGAAGATTTTAAAGGATTTCCTATTTGGCCCCGCCCCTCTGCCCCCAGGGGGACCATACCCTCCGTTTATACAAAACTGAGAACCCTTTGGCCATTGATGCTCCATACCGAATCTGGTCAAAATCCTCTGAGCCGTTCAGGACTAGTAGCATTTTAAAGGAAAAAGTTGACGGACGCTGCGGCATGGGATAAGCTCACTTGTCCCTTTCTATAAATATAAAACCAAACCTAAATGTCATATAAAAATTCAAGAGCCGTCTGTAATAATATATACATCCGATGCAAACGATGTGTGCACTGGCATTAACTTCCAAATCATTATTATCCACATTCCTAAGAAAATTAAAAAAAAGTCCTTGAGCCAAAAATCGTCTGAAAACTGTATAAACTTTTAACTTTTTATAATGTATTTCTTTGAGTTTGCTGGTATTTTACTCCTCGATGAGTTACCTTTTAATAAACCCAGTAAACTGTAAAAAAAAGTTTTATTATTAATAAAAAGTTATAAACTTTGGTGCTAGAAAAATAGCCATAATATCAAACATCAGCACATCACTTTTAAAACACAATGCATTTATAAACATCACGCTTCCTAAATATATATTCATATATATTTGCATTTGCGTTTCAATGTGACTTCTTTTCGGGTCATTTGACTATGAACTAGTAGTAATACCAAAGTGATAAAAAGAGAACAGACAATACGGACGTCACGTTTGATTCTTGATTAGAATTATTTGGCTTGAAATTGACTATTCCACCATGAATCTAAAGCAATATTATTTTATTCTGTTATAACAACCATACTCTATTATTTTCAGGCGCCAATGAGCATTGAGTCATGTTATTTACCTGTAATGCAGTGAACATTCATATTGCCTATAAACCGCATCTGAAAGCAGTTTAGATTGTGATCAGATAAATTATTTACAAGTCCAATATACGATGACAGTATGTCATTTTACATTTAATGTCCATATTATAGTAGTAAATTCCTTTTTCTCATTATTTGTATTATTATTCTGAAATAATAAAGAAAAACAAAACAAAAAAATCATTTTATTTTTTTATGTTCATTTTCCAATTTTAGACAGTCGCATCCGGTTTCGATACCAAATTGACACAAACAATAAAAAAAAAAATCGGAAGTGTGAAATGATCCCCCTTTTGCATTAAACATGAGGCCCATGAGCCTGAACGGTCACCTGATTCCTACAGTATTTATTTTTGTTGTTGAAATATGATAGACCCGCAAAATAACAGCACTTTGTCAGGACCACGAGGTGATCATTCCTACAAAGTTTCAGTTCAATCGGCCCGGCCCATTAGAACTTGACTTTCAGTTTGAAATAGTTTTTCAAAATGGTGGCCGTGTCAGCCATATTGAATTTCTGATAAGACCCGAAAAATAACAACACTTTGTCAGGACCATGTGTCAATCATTCCTACAAAGTTTCAGTTCAATCGGCCTAGCAGAACTTGACATTAAGTTTGAAATAGTTTTTCAAAATGGCGGCCGTTACGGCCATATTGGATTTCTGATCGACCCGAAAAATAACAACACTTTGTTAGGACCATGAGTCGATCATTCCTACAAAGTTTCAGTTCAATCGGCTAAGCAAAAGATGACTTTAAGTTTGAAATAGTTTTTCAAAATGGTCGCCATATTTGATTTCTTATTGACCCGAAAAATAACAACACTTAGTCAGGACCATGGGTCGATCATTCCTACCAAGTTTCCGTTTAATCGGCCCAGCAGAACTTGACTTTAAGTTTGAAATAGTTTCTCAAAATGGCGGCCATTGCGGCCAAATTTGATTTCTGATCGACCCGAAAAATAACAACACTTGATCAGGACCATCTCAGGATCATTGCAGGCAAGTATCAGCTCCATCCCACCAGTGGAACTTGAGAAGTTTAAAATGTTGAAAGTTTACGAACGGCGGACGAAGCACGATGACTTTACTAGGTCATCCTGACCTAAAAACGTAGTGTTAAAAATAATGCTGCATGACTGAAAAAATTCCCTACGTAAACAAATCATACTCTACACGGCCACAGGTGCGTAATTAATGTGTTATTTACTAATTACCTCTTTTTCAATGATCATGTTTATATATTCGATACACTACCGCTGAAACATGAGTAGATTTAACAACTCCAGTGATAATCTTTTTGTTTAACAATTGAATAATAACCTTTTTCTATTATCCGGGAGACACTTGTTTACATGCAAACCCAAACGCGTCAATGGTGAGACAAATGTAGTAGATATTTAAGCATTGAACTGTTTTTGTATGGTATATTTTAACAAACACTTCAATGTTATTCCACAATTTAGTATCAATACAATTGCCAAATGTCTATAGGGTGATTTAGGTTTATCAATATAACTCTTGAGCTGAAAGTAAGATTTTAAATTGTTTTGATTTTTCCCCGGAACAAATTTAGCGCATGAACAAATACAGTGAACACCGTAAATCCGACCTTGCCCTCCACGAAGGAGTTATTTTTGGAAGTTAATGCAAACTTTTCTCTTTGCTCATTTTGTGAAGAATCCAGACGTGAATGTATTTGTTGATTGTATGGTAATCTGACTACATGTAGTCTGTAGATTCTATAACAACCTCGTTATTTGACATGTCGTCAGAATCTGAGGAAACAATGGCTGCGAGACGCGTGAAACTGATAGCGGTTGAAGTGAGTGATCTTGCGACGGAGCACAGGGGTTCATTACAAATGTCTGAAATGTCTATGTGTGCTGTGACTCATATCAGTAGGTCTGTAACATATGTGTATTTCAGACATTTGTAACGAACCCCTTTTGATCAGTGCAGTGTAACAGACGATATTTTTGATAAATTGCATGAGCGTTAAAATTGTTTCCATTGCCGGCATTGATGATTTCAACCGATGTGCATTTTGTACGATATTGTAGACCTTGGTCTTGTTTTTGTTGTAATAAAAGTTTTTTTT
>NW_018406337.1:72638-75766 GCF_002113885.1 Mizuhopecten yessoensis
CCCGTTGTCAGTATAATGTGACCGGGTGGGGCGTCCTGCTGGGTGTCTTCGGCAGTATGTTTCAGTGAGGTAGCACTATAAAGTCGGCATCAGTTCCGCGCTATTACAAGAAGACAAACACGAACATATCGCAGCCTCCCAAAATACACACACATACACTACACGCATGCATCTTGCACCCAGGGGAGGCCGTCCTTAAATGACCTTAGCTGTTAATAGGACGTTAAACAAAATCAAACAAACAAACAAACAAAGCCATGTAAAGGTAAATATAAACAAATACATTACACAGCCATTGGACATTTATTTCAACATCTACATTTGGATATCACGTCTTTCTGATTAGATCTATCTATCCATTGAACATTAATAGACAATTTAACCATGGACTTTTACACGAGGTGCTTTAACCAACAGACTTTAGAAAATTCATAACTGCAGAAATTAAGTATTTGTCACGTGCGTCTTGCCGACCTAACTATACACATGATGAATGACAATATTTGATGTCATCTGGTTGTCACCTTGGATGGTTTCGGGGACATTGTTGATTTATTCTTTTTGTTTCGGTCACTCATCCAGGCCTAATGTTACAGGCACTATGTTGATGTTTACCTTTTTTTCGTGTCCCCAAGTAGAGGGCACAAAAGCAAAATACACAACTCTGCAAGAGTTCCCCATTAGTCGCCTCGTACGATGTACACGGTGGGTAAAAGCAGATGTATTCATTTCCAAATCCCTGACCAGCAGGGATGGGATGAATTGGACAAATAAAAGCAGGTGTACTCTTTTCCGAATCCCTGACCTGCTGGGATGGGATTAATTGGACAAGTAGTCGTAAGCTAGACAGCAGGTCGCAGCAATTGTCTAGAGGATAGTTTGGGAAATGTCATTTTGACAAACATCTCAGACGCTTGTAATGCGTTCGGACTTGCATACGACTTGCCTTACTCTTGACATGATTAATGCATTTACATTGAACCTGGCTTGATACTGAAATATGATTGTTTTGTGTTACATCTGTTGAATATCGTTAACTTCCAAACACAAAAATAGCCAAATAACTACTAATTTAACAAACGAAAAACGATATGTATCCGTGTTGGATTCAGACTTCATATTTTCCTCTACATAATTAAGTAATACAACGATTACTTGTATGAAACGAATAGCCCATGTCACCCGAAAGTAAACTGATCAAGCAGATTGTTTTTACTGAATGAATGCTGTCTCCAATGATATGCAGTCTGCGAAATAAGCCGGTGGTCAGATGCCTGAGGCCAGTAAATTATTTGTCGGGCGCGTTAAGTTTGTGAAGCCAAAAGTCCGACGGGCCAGTGCAAAAATGTCAGAGGCAACTAGATATGGTTCAAATCATATCTGTGTTTCGCTACTGCAACACATTTCATGTCGTATCGGTATAAAAATTAACAATTTTGATTTCCTAATCGCGGTAATGTGCTTCGTACCTAGGCGGGTAATTCTTAAAGTAAAATTCTTAACCGCTAGCGTTAATGCAGGCAAATTCGTCACATTGGTAAGGGTTTCGGTTAATTATTCGTCCAAAAACGCATGTATCAAAATGCTGGCGAGTACCAGTACAGAAGAGGATTTGACTGAAATGTCTACAAATAAACATTGTTTTAAACACGCCTGAATGACGACATGCAGCAACATTTGTGACGTCATCAGGCCTTCCGTGGTTTTGCTCAAAGGTGCAGGCAGTTTCGCCTTCAAACATTTCACAAATTTGCAAGTAATGTAAGTGTTTAAATGTAATATGTTACACAAGTCGTACTGATACGAACAGCTCCAAATATGTGCGTGTAACAATAATAAACATTGAAATACCTGGCTTTTCTTAGTTGTGATTTTAGGTAATTTGAAGAAACTGATTAATACTGTTTGAAATAGATGGCTGGTATCGGCTGAGATGATGTCAATTTACATGATACGCAATAAAGACTCGCGTCATCGGTGCCCAACATTATATTTTTCATCGGGTTCGGATGAGAGAGTTCGGGCCCCGGTTTCATCAACGTTCCTTAACTTGAAGCCGCAGTGTCCCCTGTAACTTTTGTAATTGTTTTGTTTTTGTTTTTTTTGTATTCCCATGCCTCTTAAAATGGGGGTATGGCTACATATATTAGGGGTTCACCTTATCTAAATCCCCATGGGTATATAATGTCATCACAAAAATGTTCTTCCTTTATATTTCCAGTCTGTCATATTATTAATCCCATTTGCCATTTTTAGTACATGTTTTTACATTTCCTGTTTGTCATAGAACAACATCAAGAATTAGTCAGTAACTGAAAGTCAGATAACACAAACTTTTATGTCAATGTCAAAATCATCTCTGTTTCTATAATACGCAATTGTCATTCTGTTGCTGACTGATTTAACATTTCGCCTGTTTGTTGCCTTATCAATATGCCTATTTTGTAGTGAAAAAACTCGTCCACATGGCACTGTTAGAAAAATAGTAGCCATCAGAAATCTGGGAATTGGTCTTTGTAGCTTTCAGAGATCAACAGACATTAGTCTGCCACAGAGAGGTGTCGTTTGGTATTTAGGAAGAATTTGAAATGGAGATAGTGTCCAGTGGCTCTTTCTCTTACAATCACATCTCCCTTGTACTTTCTTACAATTATCTCCAGTACAGCCTTTCCATACTCTGTCATGTCATTCGCACCAGCTGGTAGAAGCTTTGGATTCCAAACCTCGTTAAGATCTTTCAACACATTCAAGTCATTTTCTGGGAACCTTTCAATATACTCTCTTACAATGTTTTGTACATCCTGTGCCTTAGGCCATAATAAATTAATTGCTAGATTCTCATCCAAATTCTTTTCAAAATTGGGGCGGGGGGGGCGAATTTTATTTTTTATTTTTTATTTTTCCTAAAATTTCAAATGGTTGCAAATGTGTTAAAATAGTGCAATAAAGGCGCATGTTCAGTGTACATTTATCTTTATTTTTTGTTAATAACAACTTTGAGTATGCAGTATACACATTGAACACCATTTCACTGTTCAGTCCACATATATATCTGTACTAACTTTTGGTATGAATACACACCACATTACTTTTTCACATATCGTCCTCTTTTAATTACAGTGACCTTG